>NW_020664400.1:3733501-3751684 GCF_002925995.2 Terrapene triunguis
AGGGTAGATGCACTGTGGCCTGGGGGACTTCGACTCATAGACTTTAAGGCCAGAAGGGACCACTGTGATAATCTGCTCTGACCTGCTGCACGTTACAGGACACAGAACCTCACCTACCCGCTCCTGTAACAGACCCCTAACCTCTGGATGAGTTACTGAAGTCCTCAAATTATAGTTTAAAGACCCCAAGTTACAGAGAATCCACCATTTACTCTAGTTCAAAGCAGCAAGTGACCCGTGCCCCATGCTGCAAGGAAGGCGACCCCCCCCCCCCCCCGGGTCTCTGCCAATCTGACCCAGGGACAATTCCTTCCTGACCCCAAATATGGCGATCATTTAGACCCTAAGCATGTGGGCAAGGCCCACCAGGCAGATACCTGGGAAATTATTCTCTGTAGTAGCTCAGATCCCGCCCCATCTAGTGTCCATCTCCGGCCATTGGAGATATTTCCGGCTAGCACAGATCTGCTACGTGCCATTGTAGGCAGTCCCATCATACCATCCCCTCCATAGACTTATCAAGCTCAGTCTTGAAGCCAGGTAGGATTTTGCCCCCCACTGCTCCCCTTGGGAGGCTGTTCCAGAACTTCACTCCTCTGATGGTTAGAAACCTTTGTCTAATATTGAGCCTAAACTTGACAAATGTGCTCGCACCATGGAGTCTGCCAGGCTGAAACAGAGGCCTGAGGGGGATGCACTGACCTACCGTGACAGTATGCACCCATGTATTCACACCCTACACACTAGTGTAATAATCCTTGTACAAGGCATGCTTGGAGGTATCACTTGAGAACTGATAAATTTGCTGGTCAGTATTATCATAGTAAAGTGCACATAGTAACATTATATGTAAAGTTATGAATGCAAGCTGAAATCATGACTGAAGTATGTTTCCCAGATCAATCTGGAGAGTGGTTAAACCAGTTTCTCAAAGACAAAAGGGCAAGCTGACACGCCAGCCAGGTATCAGCAAAGCTAATGGACCTTTACCTACCCAGTGTCCGGTCTTCGGCAAGGAAGGGAGGCAGGGACAAAGAGATCTGCATCTTAGCAAAGAAACAGCATGAAGTCTCCTTCTTCCTGCAGACTGCCTGTCTCCTGGTTTTTAGCTGGGAATGCTTTTCAAAGAGGGACTAAAAACTATAAAAAGGAGAGGGCAAACACCCCAAGGCACCCCCTCTCTCTCCCTACCCATCTCATTCTCTGCATCTGAGAAAACAAAGGAAGCAGCTATTGGACTCTGGGGGAGGGGAACTGACATGAAGAGTTTGGTCAGTAATGCTGCTGGACGCATGCGGTGAGAAACTTTGCTTTGGAACTAATATAGTTTGTTACATTAGACACTAGAACGTGTTTTATCTTTCTTGTATTTTTCTTGTAAGCCTTTCGGACTTTTATGCCTCATTGCTTGTACTCTTAAAATCTCACCTTTTGTAGCTAATACACTTGTTCTATTGTTTTATCTGATATAGGGTGTTTAAGTTAAAGTGCCTAGATAACTCCATTTAGGGTGGTAAGTTGTGTGTATATTATTCCCTTGAAGGAATAATGGACTTAATAGATTTGGACAGTCCAGGAGAGGGCTGGGCAGTACAAGACATACATTTCTGGGGGGAAATTCAGGACTGGGGGTGTGCTGGGGTCACCCTGCAGTATAACCGTGGCTGGTAAAAGACAGAGGATAACCCAAGTGTGGCTGGCAGGCTGCAGTACATGCAAACATCTGGGAGTGACTTGCATGCTGGTGGCTGTTTGAGAGCAGTCCACATTGGAGGCTACAGCAGCAAGGCACTGCAAAGGCATCCCAGGTTACAGGACGGGGTGACACAGCCGCTCAGTGGTCTGGATTGTACCCTGGTATATCCCACCCATTTCAATCTTTTCTTTGACCACCCTGTACTTGTAGGTTTCAGATATTCATACATGGTTCAGTCATGGATTGCAAAGATTTTAGGGACCTATATGATAAGGTCAGGTTCTAGGATCTTGTAGAGAGCCATAGGGCTGGTGGCAGGTTCTAGAAATAATTTCTGCTGACTCATCTGAGAACCAGATGGGAGAAAGCTTGGGCTGAGTTTCCTGCTTTGTTATAAAAAACATAATACATGCAAACCCCAGGGAGATGGTAAAGTGAGAGAGAGAGAGTGTGAGTGCGTGTGTGTGTGTGTGTGTGTGTCTCACACACAGCCAGAGGGGGGACACTCTGCAGGGAGGGATAGCTCAGTGGTTTCAGCATTGACCTGCTAAACCCAGGGTTATGAGTTCAATACTTGAGGGGGCCATTTAGGGATCTGGGGCAAAATCAGTACTTGGTCCTGTTAGTGAAGGCAGGGGGCTGGACTCAACGACCTTTTGGGGTCCTTTCCAGTAGATCTCCACATACATATATATATATATATATAACACCACCTGCTCACAGGGTCTTACCTCATTCCAAGTGGGATTCTGTTCCTTCTGTATCACTCTTGTACTTCTTGTGACATCTAAGAGAAATTAGACATACCATGGATTCCCAGCGTGCAGCTCCATGGAAGTGGCGGTGTCTGAAAGTGTGTGTGAGGAGAGAACACAGCCCTTGTTTATGGTGTTCTTTGGGTCAGGTCTCTTTTTCTTATGATATCCAGTGTTGACCCCAGCCTGCTTTTGCAGGGAACAACCTTGCACTGGGAGGGAGATGGACTGGATGAGTGAATCTCTTTTCCATCTCCAGGCTATTTCTTAAATTCATAGATTCCAAGGCCAGAATGGACCACTGTGCTCATCTAGTCTGACCCCCTGGATATCACAGGCTAGAGGACAGCCCTGGAGGTCAAATGCCATACAGAAGTCTAAACTTTCAAAAGTTTCTAAGGGATTTGGATAGCCAGTTGCCATTAATTTTAATGAAATCTGGGCATCCAAATCTCCCAGGAGGCTTTGAAATCTCAGCCTTCATGTTTACGAATCTACGTTTTCTTCTCTTGCTTTAGTTTTGACCTGCTTTGTGCTTCAGGCAGACTCCTTAAAGATGCTGCTCTGAGCCCCTTTAACTCCTGAAGGCACTTCCCTTGGGGAATCCTTGAGACACTCCCCTCTCCAGCCCGCCTCTACCCCAAAGTCTGTGGATCCCGTCAAAGGGGGAGATTGGCCCTTTCAGAGAGAGCACCTGGGCCTGGGGAAAGAGAGGCCAGGTGAGTGAGAACTCGGAAGCTGCCGGAGGGCCCAGGGTCCCGCGGGGGGGGAGGCAGTGAGAACCTGAGAGGAACTGTCTAAAAGAGGGCCTCCAGGGAGAAAAGCTGAGGGGGGTAGTGCTCTTGGAACAGGGCACAGAAGCAGGAATCAGGAGCTGCAGGACTTCCCGGGGAGGGGAGGCCATGAGAGTCTGAGAGGGAGACGGGGGAAATCCCCTGGGAATTGTAGCCAGGGTGAGATTTTGTTTGGTTTTGTTTAAGTTTGGACAATAAACCTGCGGAAAAGGTGGGTGTGGCAGAGTCGTTACCAAGATGGGGAGAACTCTGCCTTGTTACAATCCCCAGCTGCACGGAGGGGCTTCTTGTCTTGTCCTTCTATACTTGGTAGATTCATTTCCCCTGTGCCACCCAGCTAGGAAGAGGAGGAGGCCCTTAATGTCCAGAGACCACTTTGTGATCCTCAAACAAAATGCACCTGAGAAAGGCAAAGGATGATCAGTTATCGCCTGGAAAATGCTGAACGAATTACTGTTACCTCTGAAGCTGGCAGACACGTGTGAGTCAGGTGTGGTGAATTTTGCAGTTGGGATGTTAGCAGACAGAATGACGAGGTGTAGCATTTCTGTCCCACCTTCTTCCCAGCAAATGGCTTTATTCTGCAACGATGCAAGCCCGTCAGTTCTTTCTTATTTCCCCTTCACTCTGCCCCAGCCTGTTTTTGTCCTGCAGGCGTGCTGTTAGTAGTAATAGCTCCAGTGTTTACAGCTTACCTCCTAATGCCACTTGGTGGTTTTGTCTCAGAAGTCCTGTCTGTACGGAATGCGATTTCCGTTTCCAGGAAGTAGATCAGAACAAGGAGTGACATCATATAGAGGAAAGGGTCAAATAGTGCATCCAGGAAGTGATGCCATAATAGGAAGGAAAGAGGCTTCCATTCATAGACCAGCTATGTTCAGCTGTTTAATCAGTGATATGGTTTTTGAGGTAAAACCTGAGGTGCTGACCACATTGGGTATTGGTAATACCTGGACACTTTCTGGTACCTTGAACAAATTCCCACTCTGGTACCTGCATTTGGCCTGCCTTTTCAATTGGATGCAATGCTTTTTTCACTGTCTGACAGAGACGTTATGTAGTGTTGATATGAGTTGTTGAACAATGGCCAAGCTACTCTCCAGAGTTGGCTACATTTAACTGGTGGGCAAATAAACCATAAGCACCCTCTTTCTTAAAATGAAGCTTTGTTCTGTATTGAGTCACTTATAACATTTTGAAGACTTGATATAATAATAAGTAATCATTTTCAGACAATGTCCTTTCCTTCTCTGAAAATGTACCTAGCTACCAAGAGTGTGAGGCTTAACTAATGTTTGCGCTTCGAGATCCCTGGAGATAGAGAATATCAATTAGTCAACAGAAGATCTAATTATTTATTACTGCTTATTTCAGCAGCTTATAGAAACTTCCTAAGCAGAGTGATAGGCTGCTGGGGACCCATGCAAACCCTGAGGGAGAAATTCTGCCCCCTTGAAGTGGAAGGGGTATTTTGCCACTGACTTCAATAAGGCCTGGGTTTTCAGCCTGACCATCTAAGTGCCCCTGTTTCACCTTATCATGGGACGTGTCATGCTTCAGTAGCAAGTTATGTGGTTGAAACAAGCTATGTGCTGGTATTTAAGAGCATAAGAACATAAGAACAGACATACTGGGTCAGTCCAAAGCTCTATCTAGCCCAGTATCCTGTCTTCCAACACTGGCCAATGCCAGGTGCCCCAGAGGGAATGAACAGAACAGTAATCAGCAAGTGATCCATCCCGTCGCCCATTCCCAACTTCTGGCAAACAGAGGCTAGGGACACCATCCCTGCCCATCCTGGCTAATAGCCATTGATGGACCTATCCTCCATGAACTTATCTAGCTCTTTTTTGAACCCTGTTATAGTCTTGGCCTTCACAACAACATCCTATGGCAAAGAGTTCCACGGGTTGACTGTGCATTGTGTGAAAAAATACTTCCTTTTGTTTGCTGCCTATTAATTTCATTTGGTGACCCTTAGCTCTTGTGTTATGAGTAAATAACACTTCCTTATTTACTTTCTCCATACCAGTCATGATTTTATAAGCCCCTATCATATCCACCCTTAGTCGTCTTTTTTCCAAACAGAAAAGTCCCAATCTTATTGTTGGGGACCCCTAGGCATAGCTACCAGGTAACTCGGGAGAGTGGAAGGCCAAAGTGTCGATGAAGCTCTTTTGCTCTGGGCCTATCTGGAACCCCCAAACCCCATCTTGTGAGCTCTCACCTACTTCTGTGTTCACTGCTTACAGGCCCTGTAGCAGGCTAAAGTAGAAATGTAAGGGTCAGCTTTTCTAGCAGGCAGCTGCTGTAAACAGGCCTTGCAAGGCCAAAAGATAAGCAGGCGTATGGGAACTTTTCTAATTGTAACAGCTAGAGAAGGGAGGGGTGGGAGTAGTAAGAGGGAGTAACAAACAAAGACTTACACAGAAACTGCTTGGGGTATAAAAGGTAAAAGTTATTTGTATTTGTTGCACTGGATTTGAGACATGCTGGTCTCCTAGTGTCATTTCAGAGCTCTGAAATAAACTTGGCTTGCTTTCTCCCCTCGGTGTCTTTATTGGTGCTAAGCACACCGGGCCACGGACCATTTTAGTCCGCCTCGAGCCCCTCAGGCGGGAACAGTTTTGGCGTCCCTGGGTGGGCTCGAGGCTGAAATTTAGCCTTGCCCGGATCCCTCCTGGTGGCCGACGGATTACAGCGATGACCGACGCCCAGCGCGCACCGGTGACTTCATCGGGGGCCTCGGCAGAGACGTGGTTTGCTCGACCCCGGAGGGCACAACGGTGCAACGCACACAGACAGTGGAGAAGCAGCTGCGGGCGACGGTGGGGAACCGGTCCCGTGGAGAGGGCGACGGTGCAGAACCGGACCCTTGGATAAGGTAAGAACAGTCCAGTGAGGACTTTATCTGTTTTGACCTGGGGACGCCCAGTGTCTGCCTGTTTTGACCTGGGGACGCCCAGAGTCTCCCTCAGTATGGGGCAGGGACAGAGTACAGCCAGCAGGGTACAGTGTACACCCTTAGAATGCATTCTGGTGAACTGGAAAGTGTTTGGATCTGATCAGTTAATTAAAAGTAAATTGAAAAGGTTCTGTACAGTTGATTGGCCTCAGTACCAGCTGGAGTGCCAAGAAAGGTGGCCACCGGAAGGATCACTTAATTATAACATGATCCTTCAATTGCTTTTGTTTTGTCAGAGAACAGGTAAAAAGGGAATGAACATCTCTATGCGTATACGTTTATGGTGTTAAGAAATAGGACTGATATTTTGTTCAAGTGCCATTTGACTCCAACAGGCTCGGTAGTATTGGCTGCTAAACCCCAGAACCCTCCCACTGTTGTAATGCCAGAATCGGTGTCCCCTTCGGCTCCTCCACCCCCCACAGGTTTTAGAGAGTACCCCCCCCAGTGGGATTGTATCTGTTGATTACTGAGAGTGCGGTAGCCCGTCCAGGAACACAGGATCTTGTGTCAGTGTATCTCATGTTGCTTTTAACATTTGGCTGCTTTTCAAGGCAGAGGCAGAAGAATTCTCAACGAATCCAAGCAGGTTTATTTCAGTCTTTGAAGGTTGTCTGGCTAGCTATAAGTCTGACTGGGATGATTGTAATATACTTATGAGAACCCTGTTGTCTGAAGTGGAGCGGAATCAGGTTACAGCTAAGGCTAAGGAGAAGGAAGACAGAGAAGGCATTTAAGTTTTAAAAGGGAAAGCTATCGGACACCAGAGGTTGTACAGAGAGGAATCCTCAGAAGTGAGTGTGCTCATCCTGGTTTGTTGCTTCAAAGCTCTGTACAGAAGTTATGTTACGGGAAAGGTGTATAATGGCAATGAGTATGTGTTAATGGTTGGAGAAAAGGTGTATGAGTGAAGAGTGGAAGGTTCCTTTGGAAGTTAGAAGAAGCCGAGAAAGGGAGAAGAGGAAAAAGCACAGAATGAGTTAACTGAGAGGAAAATACAGCTGGCCTCAGTCCAAGGTCAGTGTTCACAGCCAAGACTTTGCTGACAACCAAGAGGAAGGGGGGCTGAATGTGCCCAAGCAACTGAGATCAGCAAAATACTGCAAGGCATAATGAGGACAACAGAAGGGTTAAGAGGCAGATTTGCTGAACAGTATTGGCTCAAGGATTTAAAAATTCCCCCACTCTGTTCCGACAGGCTTTGGCCAGAGACTTGGAGGAGTGGGATAATTCAGACAGAGCTCTCCTGCTGCAACCGTAAATGGCTTAGGGCATTCCTGGGCATGGCAGGCTTTTGCAGAATATGGATTCCAGAGTTTGGACTGTGGGCTAAACCTTTGTATGAATGTGTTAAGGGAGCAGAACATGACCCCTTTCACTGGTCCCCAGAAGCGGACAGGGCATTTCAGCTATTAGGTGCCTGGAAGCGTCCTGTGGCATACTTTTCTAAACAACTGGATCAAGTTTCAAAGGGATGGCCAGTCTGTTTGAGGGCAGTCGCAGCTACTGCTCTAGTGCTTGGGAAAGCTGGAAACTGACACTGGGAGGAGCTGTGTAAGTGTGTATGTTCCCCATATGGTCCGAGCCTTGCTGGACACTAAGGGTGGTCTTTGGCTCACACAGGCTCGGGTTGCTCGGTATCAGGCGAAGCTGTTAGAGAATCCTGAAGTCACCCTGCAGATCTGTCCTTCCCTTAATCCAGCTACACTGCTACCAGAGACAGAAAAGCAGGAACATGACTGTTTAGAAATCATAGATGTTCAGTATTCTAGCCACCAAGATCTAAAGATCAGCCACTCCCAAATGCTGACTTGGAATGGTATACAGATGGAAGTAGTACTGTTGTGGATGGGCAAAGGAGGGCTGGTTATGCTATTGTGTCTCTTCATGCTACCGTGGAAGCTGAGAGTTTACCAGCAGGAACGTCTGCCCAGCTTGCTGAACTAGTGGCCCTGACCCTTGCCCTTGAGCTGGCAAAAGACAAACGGGTTAATATTTTTACTGATTCAAAGTATGCGTTTGGGGTATTGCATGCCCACGCTGGTTTATGGAAGCAAAGGGGAATGCTAACAGCGCAAGGCTCTCCGGTTAAGCATGGGTCTCAAATTCTCCAGCTTTTAGAAGCAGTACAACTCCCCTCAGCAGTAGCAGTGGTGCATTGCAAAGCCCATCAGAGGGAAGATCAAGATGTAACCAAGGGCAATGCCAGAGCAGACAGGGAAGCTAAGCGAGCTGCTACCCTGAAATCACCAACTGAGGAGAAGGCCCAAATGCATGCCCTCATCCCATCAGTGGGTGAGCTTGCAGCCCCTCAGTACTCCCAAGAGGACAGAAACCTGGGTGACAGTCTCGGTCTCCAGGAACAGGAGGGATGGCTTTATTCCACAGAGGGAAAAATCCTCCTGCCCAAGGGCCTGATTCGATCAGTGTTGCAGAAACTGCATCAAACCACACACGCAGGCAGAGAGGCTTTTACCCAGCTCATGAATAAATATTTTCTAACCTCTGGACTTAAACCCCTAGCATCACAGGTACAAGCTGAATGTTTAATCTGCCAAAAGAATAACCCTCGACCAGGAGTAGCAGTGCCTCCAGCCACCCTGGAACCTACCCCAGGCCCAGGATTAGTGTGGCAAATAGACTTTACGGAGTTTCCCAGGACCCAAGGGTACAGGTACCTTCTTGGTCTTAGTGGATCGATTCAGCGGATGGCCTGAAGCCTTCCCATGTCGCAACAACACTGCCAAGACAGTGGCTCTTAAGTTTGTCAAGGAAATCATTCCTCGCTTCGGCCTTCCTCAGTGGATGGAATCTAATAATGGAACACACTTCACATCTGATATTGTTCAAAAGATATCAAGTGCTCTGCAAATCCCCTGGAAACTCCACACACCCTGGCGACCACAAGCCAGTGGAGTAGTGGAACGCACAAATCAGACACTCAAGCGACACCTCTCAAAGGTCTGTTAGGAGGCCTCTCTTAAGTGGCCTGATGCCTTGCCCCTTGTGTTACTTCGCATTCGTGCTCTCCCTAAGGGTAGGATAGGGCTTAGTCCCTTCGAGATTATGTTTGGACGAGCATGGCCTATGAATGGTACCCCAGTTCTGGCAGGGGAATGGGAAGTGGGGTATGGTTTTTTTGTCTCAGTACATGTGCCCTCTGTCTGCTGTTCTTTCTTTTCTTCACAGGTATATCAAAGATTCACAGCCTCTTCTGCTGGATACTCCGGGTCCACTCCTTGCAGCCTGGTGACTCCGTTCTCGTGCGGACCTGGAAGGACGAGCCTCTCCAAGAGAAGTGGAAGGGACCCCACGCCGTCCTGCTTGTTTCCCATACAGCGGCAAAGGTCGAAGGACACAAGAACTGGATTCATCACTCTCGACTGAAAGCAGTGCCCATTTCTGAACAGTGGACTGTCCAGCCTGCGGAGAAGACGGCTAGCGACGATTTGGGACTTAAGCTGTTATTCAAAAGACAGTGAGGGTCACTGGGAATGCGTTGTGATCTTTCTGAACAGTCACAGCATACTCCCCACGAAAACCCTGAGCATTGGTTTTATTTTCTCACAGAAGGCCGACCTGGCCTATGTATTTGGTCTTATTTTTTGACTTGTTTAGTGTCAATAATTCTTCTTGTCTTTTGGGTATTTGGGTTGTGGTAATTACAATATGGGTTTAGGTTTAGAGTCTCTCTCTTTTTATCACAGAGGCAATTCTTCTGTTACCTACTGTTTCACCCACATCGCATGCAGGATGGGGAGCCATCCCTGCAGATATGGCTACCAACACATATGAGGCCCTGAAAATTGCCTTTGCCCGTGAGTTCAATCTCTCCAACTGTTGGATATGTGCCCAGACTCCCCATCATTCAGCGGGATTGCCCTGGAGAGTAGTACCCCAAAATTGGTCAGACTTTTGTCAAAGGTGGATGGTTACTAGCAGTAGCACCTCTGACAATTTAAGTTTGCCAATAATACTCTAGCCATAGAGAAAAGCATAAGTTCTAAGCTGTACCAGCTTCAACTGCTGGCTTTACAGAACCGTCAGGCCCTAAATTATGTGTTAGCCTCACAAGGCGGGGTCTGTGCCCTTATTGGAAAAAAGTGTTGTACCTATGTCCCAGAGTTTTCACAGGACATTAACAAGCACATCTTGTCAGCTGAACGGGCCTTTAACCAGTGGAAGGCCCAGGAAGGAGAACCCACTATTTTGAATTCCCTTTGGAGTTGGATACCTGGTTTAAAAAAACTAAAAAATGTAAGGGGAAGCATTGTTTGCATCTTGCTCACAGGTGTGGTGATATGTTTTGTTCTTGTTCTTTTGCTCATTTACTGTAAAGTGCTCATATGTAAGACTTGTACCTCCCATACCCCAGAGGTTCCTTTATATCCTCTCATTAATAATCCTGACTGTATGGAGCTTAATCACATTTTGTCTTTAAAGTATAAGAAAACTCTGACAAAGGTTTGTTGAGTGTTCTCAAAGGAGGGATTGTTGGGGACCCCTAGGCATAGCTACCAGGTAACTCGGGAGAGTGGAAGGCCAAAGTGTCGATGAAGCTCTTTTGCTCTGGGCCTATCTGGAACCCCCAAACCCCATCTTGTGAGCTCTCACCTACTTCTGTGTTCACTGCTTACAGGCCCTGTAGCAGGTGTGACAATGCGGTTCTGGCGGAACCCAACTGAGAGTGCCAACTCAGGACAAAATGCTCAAATAGGGCAGTTACAGCCCAAGGCTGGGGTTTTTTCCACCTCTAAGGCAAACCAAACCAGCCAGACTGGGAGGACTTCGGTCTCACCCCACTGGCTAACCGCAAGTCTCACAAGCAATCTCCTTAGACACTCCAGTTTCCCAGTATTACCACCAGTGCCACTCGTTATGGGGACAAATGGTTATGAAAACCAATACCCCAGTAAAAGAAAAAGGTTCTCCTGATCCCAAAGGACCAAGCCCCAGACCCAGGTCAATATACATATCAGATCTTACCCACAAATCACGCTGTTGCCAATCCTTTAGAATCTAAAATCTAAAGGTTTATTCATAAAAGGAAAAAGATAGAGACGAGAGTTAGAATTGGTTAAATGGAATCAGTTACATACAGTAATGGCAAAGTTCTTGGTTCAGGCTTGCAGCAGCGATAGAATAAACTGCAGGTTCAAATCAAGTCTCTGGAATACATCCCCCGCTGGGATGGGTCCTCAGTCCTTTGTTCAAAGCTTCAGCTTGTAGCAAAGTTCCTCCAGAGGTATGAAGCAGGATTGAAGACCCAATGGAGATGAGGCATCAGCCTTATATAGTCTTTTCCAGGTGTAAGGACACCTCTTTGTTCTCACTGTGGAAAATTACAGCAAAATGGAGCCTGGAGTCACATAGGCCAGTCCCTGCATACTTTGCTGAGTCTGAAGGCATATTGGCCTTCTCTCAATGGGTCCATTGTATAGCTGATGGTCCTTAATGGCTAGGCAGAGCTAATTCCAGCTTGTCTGGGATGTCACCCAGAAGCATAGCATAAGTTTGCCATACAGACAGTATAGAGCCAATATTCATACTTCAACTACAAAACTGATACACACATATAGATAGCATAATCATAACCAGTAAACCATAACCTTGTCTTAGACACCCCATTTGACCCCCTTTATACAAAATTTGGGTGCCACTACAGGACCTTGGTTGCAACAATGATCTATATGGTCCCAGTTTATGTCAATAACGTCACAGCAGGCTAAAGTAGAAATGTAAGGGTCAGCTTTTCTAGCAGGCAGCTGCTGTAAACAGGCCTTGCAAGGCCAAAAGATAAGCAGGCGTATGGGAACTTTTCTAATTGTAACAGCTAGAGAAGGGAGGGGTGGGAGTAGTAAGAGGGAGTAACAAACAAAGACTTACACAGAAACTGCTTGGGGTATAAAAGGTAAAAGTTATTTGTATTTGTTGCACTGGATTTGAGACATGCTGGTCTCCTAGTGTCATTTCAGAGCTCTGAAATAAACTTGGCTTGCTTTCTCCCCTCGGTGTCTTTATTGGTGCTAAGCACACCGGGCCACGGACCATTTTAGTCCGCCTCGAGCCCCTCAGGCGGGAACATTATTAATCTCTTCTCATATGGAAGCTGTTCTATACCCCTAATCATTTTTGTTGCCCTTTTCTGAACCTTTTCCAATTCCAATATATCTTTTTGGAGATGGGGCGACCACATTGCATGCAGTATTCAAGATGTCGGTGTACCATGGATTTATATAGAGGCAATATGATATTGTCTGTCTTTTTATCTATCCCTTTCTTAATGATTCCCAACATTCTGGTCGCTTTTTTGACTGCCGCTACACATTGAGAGGATGTTTTCAGAGAACTATCCACTATGACTCCAAGATGTCTTCTTGAGTAGTAACAGCAATTTAGACCCAATCATGTTGTGTGTATAGTTGGTATTATGTTTTCCAATGTGCATTACTTTGCATTTTTCAACATTGAATTTCATCTGCCATTTTGTTGCCCAGTCACCCAGTTTTGTCAGATCCCTTTGTAAGTCTTCGCAGTCTGCTTTGGATTTAACTATCTTGAGTAGTTTTGTATCATCTGCAAATTTTGCCATATCGCTGTTTACCCCTTTTTCCAGATCATTTATTAATATGTAACAGACCCCTCGGGGACACCACTATTTACCTCTCTGCATTCTGAAAACTGACCATTTATTCCTGCTCTTTATTTCCTAGCTTTTAACCAGTTCCTGATCCATGAGAGGACCTTCCCTCTTATCTCTTGAGAGCTTACTTTGCTTAAGAGCCTTTGGTGAGGGACCTTGTCAAAGGCTTTCTGAAAATCTAAGTACACTATATCCACTGGATCCCCCTTGTCCACATGCTTGTTGACCCCCTCACAGAATTTGAGTAGATTGGTGAGGCATGATTTCCCTTTACAAAACCCATGTTGACTCTTTCCCAACAAATTATGTTTATCCATGTGTCTGACAATTTTCTTCTTTACTATAGTTTCAACGAGTTTGCCCGGTACTGAAGTCAGGCTTACTGGCCTGTAATTGCTGGGATCGTCTCTGGAGCCCTTTTTAAAATTGGCATCACATTAGCTATCCTCCAGTCATTTAGTACAGAAGCTGATTTAAATGATAGGTTACAAACCACAGTTAGTAGTTCTGCAATTTCACATTTGAGTGCCTTCAGAATTATTGGTTGATACCATCTGGCCCTGGTGACTTATTACTGTTTAGTTTATCATTTTGTTCCAAAACTCCCTCTAATGACACCTCAATCTGGGACAGTTCTTCAGATTTGTCACCTAAAAAGAATGGCTCAGGTTTGGGAATCGCCCTCATATCCTCAGCCATGAAGACTGATGCAAAGAATTCATTTAGTTTCTCCGCAACAGCCTTTTTGTCCTGGAGTGATCCTTTAACATCTCGATCGTCCAGTGGCCCCACTGGTTGTTTAGCAGGCTTCTAGCTTCTGATGTACTTAAATGTTTTTTTGCTATTACTTTTTGAGTCTTTGGCTAGCTGTTCTTCACATTCTTTTTCGGCCTTCCTAATTATATTTTTACACTTCATTTGCCAGAGTTTATATTCGCTTCTATTTTCCTCACTAGGATTTGACTTCCACTTTTTAAAGGATGCCTTTTTGCCTCTCACTGCTTCTTTTACTTTATTGTTCAGTCAGTGTGGCACTATTTTTAGTTCTCTTACTACGTTTTTTAATTTGGGGTATACCTTTAAGTTGTTCCTCTAGTATGGTTAAAAAGTTTCCATGCAGGGATTTCACTTTTGGCACTGTACCTTTTAATTTCTGTTTAACTAACTTCCTCATTTTTGTGTAGACCCCCTTTCTCAAATCAAATGCTACCGTGTTGGGCTGCTGTGGTGTTTTCCCCACCACAGGAATGTTACATTTAATTATATTATGGTCACTATTGCCAAGCAGTCCAGCTAGATTCACCTCTTGGACCAGATCCTGTGCTCCACTTAGGACTAAATCAAGAATTGCCTCTCCTCTTTTGGGTTCCAGGACTAGCTGCTCCAAGAAGCAGTTATTTAAGGTGTCAAGAAACTTTATCTCTGCATCACGTTCTGAGATGACATGTACCTAGTCAATATGGGGATAGTTAAAATCCCCTATTATTATTATTGAGTTTTTAATTTTTATAGCCTTTCAATCTCCCTGAGCATTTCACCATCACAATCGCCATCTTGGTCAGGTGGTTGGTAGCATATCCCTACTGCTATATTCTTATTATTTGAGCATGGAATTAATCTATGATACAGTCTGGTTTATTTAAGATTCTATGCTTTCTTTCACATTTAGTGCCCTTCCCCCACCAGTGCGACCTGTTCTGTCCTTCCGATATATTTTGTACCCTGGTATTACTGTGTCCCATTGATTATCCTCATTCCACCAAGTTTCTGTGATGCCTATTGTGATGTTGCACTCTATATGATTTTATGAAAATATGCTAATGAGTGTGAATATAATGTAACTGGAATATGCTTCATGCAAAAGGTCTTTTGTAAGGAATCATTACGAAGCTTATAATCTACTGAGTGTGGTCATCCTATCTGTATAAATGTATCACTCTTGTATCTGAAACTAGAAATATGAAATATAACTCTGAGGTCCTATTGTAGTTATGCAAAGTGTGGGCCATTAATGATGGTTTGAAATCTTGATGGCTCCCATTAACCAGGACAACTGACTGTGGATGGCTCTGTTTGCTTGCAGGTCTTCCTGTGAGTCAGGCTGGGAGAAATGAAGGCTTGGGGCCTCACAGGACATGTGACCATGTCCCCTGGTACTGAAATCCATCTTAAACCTGGCGCTTTTCCATTTAGAAGGCGGGGGGAGGGGTTCCAGAGAGACAAAAGATTCCTGCCTTGTGCCAAAGCTATATAAGGGGGTGGAACAGAACAAATGGGGCTGCAATAATGAGAAATCCCC
Organism: Terrapene triunguis; assembly: GCF_002925995.2. Classification (NCBI taxonomy): domain Eukaryota; kingdom Metazoa; phylum Chordata; order Testudines; family Emydidae; genus Terrapene; species Terrapene triunguis. Next base: position 3,748,654 of record NW_020664400.1, read on the forward strand.
TAGCTACCACCTGAGCTGGAACAAGGGCTGTACCAGGGGAAAGGGTTGTGGACAGACTAGGAAGGCGTCCAGTCTGTGATACAAGCTTATTGGAACATCTCTGAGGGTGAGATTTCATCTGTAATCACTTTCTTACTGTATTAGGCATAGACTCGTGTGTTTTATTTTATTTTGCTTGGTAATTCACTTTGTTCTGTCTGTTATTACTTGGAACCACATAAATCCTACTTTTTGTATTTAATTGTGGCAAATTGCTGGCACTACTATGATGGGTCTCGTGCTTTCTCTTCTTGGGGGGGGGGCAGGGGAGGTTCAGGGCACAGTTTCTTGCCCCTGAACTGGGATATTAACTGCCCCACTAGTGTCCTAGAGGAGGGGAGTGGAGACGGAGGGACCTGGGCCCACCCTCTACTCCGGGTCCCAGCCCAGGGGCCCTAGGGATAGCAGTAAACCACTTGAACTAGCGGTTCCTTCCCCTGGGCTACTTCCCTCTCCTGCCCTTTAGCTTGTGGGGGCTTCCTGCCCTCCCTCTGCACAGGTGGTGCCCCTTTACCTAGGGTCTTGGTCTTCTTAGCCCACCACAGCACTTCTCCAAAGTTTCCTCTGCTTCCCTCCAAATTGCTCTCTGCTCCCACACCAATCCACTCTGTTTCTATTCCTTCAAACTGTTCTCTGCTCCAACACCAATCCTCTCTGCTTCAACTCCTTCCCCTGTCTGATTGAAGCAGGGGTTTTTTATCAGGTGACTGACTTCAGGTGCTCTAATTGGCTTCAGGTGCTTTAATTAATCTATAGCAAACTTTCTTCCCTCTACCGGGAATAAGGCTCCCTTCTAACCCTCTCCTGCTGCCCTCTGGCCATGCTGTATCACATTAATAAAATAACTTTTTAATTATTATTTAACCCAGAGTATGTATTAATACCTGGGGGGGAGAACAGCTGTGCATATCTCTGGTCTTCCTGAGTAGCCCCGCACCCTGGTTAAGCAGGGAGAACTGGAAGTCCTGGTACAGTCAAGGAATTATGATGTGATTGGAATAACAGAGACTTGGTGGGATAACTCACATGACTGGAGTACTGTCATGCATGGATATAAACTGTTCAGGAAGGACAGGCAGGGCAGAAAAGGAGGGGGAATTACACTGTATGTAAGAGAGCAGTATGACTGCTCAGAGCTCTGGTATGAAACTGCAGAAAAACCTGAGAGTCTCTGGATTAAGTTTAGAAGTGTGAGCAACAAGGGTGATGTCATGATGGGAGTCTGCTATAGACCACCAGACCAGGGGGATGAGATGGACGAGGCTTTCTTACGGCAACTAACAGAAGTTACTAGATCGCAGGCCCTGGTTCTCATGGGAGACTTCAATCACCCTGATATCTGCTGGGAGAGCAATACAGCGGTGCACAGACAATCCAGGAAATTTTTGGAAAATGTAGGGGACAATTTCCTGGTGCAAGTGCTGGAGGAACCAACTAGGGACAGAGCTCTTCTTGACCTGCTGCTTACAAACCGTGAAGAATTAGTAGGGGAAGCAAAAGCGGATGGGAACCTGGGAGGCAGTGTCCATGAGACGGTCGAGTTCAGGATCCTGACACAAGGAAGAAAGGAGAGCAGCAGTATACGGACCTTGGACTTCAGAAAAGCAGACTTTGACTCCCTCAGGGAACTGATGGGCAGGATCCCCTGGGAGAATAACATGAGGGGGAAAGGAGTCCAGGAGAGCTGGCAGTATTTTAAAGAATCCTTATTGAGGCTGCAGGAACAAACCATCCCGATGTGTAGAAAGAATAGTAAATATGGGAGGCGACCAGCTTGGCTTAACAGTGAAATCCTTGCTGATCTTAAATGCAAAAAAGAAGCTTACAAGAAGTGGAAGATTCGACAAATGACCAGGGAGGAGTATAAAAATATTGCTCAGGCATGCAGGAGTGAAGTCAGGAAGGCCAAATCACACTTGGAGTTGCAGCTAGCAAGAGATGTTAAGAATAACAAGAAGGGTTTCTTCAGGTATGTTAGCAACAAGAAGAAAGTCAAGGAAAATGTGGGCCCCTTACTGAATGAGGGAGGCAACCTAGTGACAGAGGATGTGGAAAAAGCTAATGTACTCAATGCTTTTTTTGCCTCTGTCTTCACAAATAAGGTCAGCTCCCAGACTGCTGCACTGGGCAGCACAGCATGGGGAGGAGGTGAGCAGCCCTCTGTGGAGAAAGAAGTGGTTCACGACTATTTAGAAAAGCTGGATGAGCACAAATCCATGGGGCCGGATGCACTGCATCCGAGGGTGCTAAAGGAGTTGGCAGATGTGATTGCAGAGCCATTGGCCATTATCTTTGAAAACTCATGGCGATCGGGGAGGTCCTGGATTACTGGAAAAAGCTAATGTAGTGCCCATCTTTAAAAAAGGGAAGGAGGAGGATCGGGGAACTACATGCCAGTCAGCCTCACCTCAGTCCCTGGAAAAATCATGGAGCAGGTCCTCAAGGAATCAATTCTGAAGCACTTACAGGAGAGGAAAGTGATCAGGAACAGTCAGCATGGATTCACTAAGGGCAAGTCATGCCTGACCAACCTGATTGCCTTCTATAATGAGATAATAGGCTCTGTCGATGAGGGGAAAGCAGTGGACGTGATATATCTTGACTTTAGCAAAGCTTTTGATACGGTCTCCCACAGTATTCTTGCCAGCAAGTTAAAGAAGTATGGGCTGGATGAATGGACTATAAGGTGGATAGAAAGATAGCTAGATCATCGGGCTCAACGGGTAGTGATCAATGGCTCCATGTCTAGTTGGCAGCTGGTATCAAGCGGAGTGCCCCAAGGGTCGGTCCTGGGGCCGGTTTTGTTCAATATCTTCATTAATGATCTGGAGGATGGCATGGATTGCACCCTCAGCAAGTTTGCAGATGACACTAAACTGGGAGGAGTGGTAGATACGTTGGAGGGTAGGGATAGGATACAGAGGAACCTAGACAAATTAGAGGATTGGGCCAAAAGAAATCTGATGAGGTTCAACAAGGACAAGTGCAGGAC
>NW_020664400.1:3752084-3814640 GCF_002925995.2 Terrapene triunguis
TGCCCTGACCCCAGCCCCCTGCTCTGCTCCCCAGCGCCCCCATCCCTAGTGCCCCCGCCCTGTCCCCCATTCCCCTTGCCCCCCAGCACCCTTGTACCCAGCGCCCCCCGCTGCTCCTCTTGCCCCGGGGGGAGGCTGGCTGCCTGCCTGCCTGCCTGGGTGGGTGTTGCAGCACGGGGTCAGGCTGTGGGGGGCATTAAGGAGGGATTTGGGAGCGGGCGGTGCCAGATGCTCTGCCCGCAGGATATCAGAAGGGGCACGAGGATACTGGCTTGTTTGGCTGGGGGTGTTATGGGGCTGGAGCTGGATGCAATAACGTACCACTGGGGTCTCTGTCTCCTGGGGTCTGGTGAGGGAGTGGTTGCTATTCCTGGGCACGGCTTTGTCATCTGTGTTGGGGACGGGGCAATACAGCAAGGGCCATTTCTCCACAGCGTGTTTACCTCCCTCTCCCATGTTGTCCCACAGCAAGGTGGGCAGGATGAGGAGCCGGAAGAAGCATTTACATTGGCGCTAGAAGTGGGGACGCCCCAGAAGACATGTCGTACCGAGGCAGCGAGCGGGACTTCCAGACTTCAGCCAGGAGGATGGGAACTTCGTTGCTCTTCCAGCTCTCTGTCCATGAGAGAGAGCTGGACCTGGTCTTCTTGGACCACAGCTATGCCAAGCCATGGAGTGCCCACCCCGACGCTAGCAGTGCCCGGCCTACTCGGATGCTCTTTGTCACCCCCAGGAGGCACCAAGACAGCACCATGTGAGCATAGCCTTTTCTGGTGCTACTGAGTTGGTTGGGTTTGGGTCCACGTGTACCTTGGATATTCCTTCCCTGTGCTCTGATGGTTCACTTGTTGCTTTCTGTGTCTGTTTTCAAGGTGCTTTTTAAACACATTAGGTAACACATGTTGAAACCCCAGTCTAAGAATATAAGAACGGCCATACTGGGTCAGACCAAAGGTCCAGCTAGCCCAGTATCCTGTCTACTGACAGTGGCCAGTGCCAGGTGCCACAGAGGGAATGAACAGAACAGGGAATCATCAAGTGATCCATCCCCTGTCGCTCATTCCCAGCTTCTGACAAGCAGAAGCTAGTGACACCATCCCGGCTAATAGTCATTGATGGACCTATCGTCCATGAGTTTATCTAGTTCTTTTTTGATCCCTGTTATAGTCTTGGCCTTCACAATAACCTCTGGCAAAGAGTTCCACTGGTTAACTGTGCGTTGTGTGAAGAAATACTTCCTTTTGTTTGTTATAAGCTTGCTGCCTATTAATTTCATTTGGTGACCCCTAGTTCTTGTATTATGACACTTCCTTATTTACTTTCTCCACACCAGTCATTATTTTATAGCCCTCTATCATATCCCCTTTTAGTTGTCTCTTTTTTAAGCTGAAAAGTCCCAGTCTTATTAATCTCTCCTCATATGGAAGCCGTTCCATACCCCTAATCATTTTTGTTGCCCTTTTCTGAACCTTTTCCAATTCCAATATATCTTTTTTGAGATGGGGCGACCACATCTGCACGCAGTATTCCAGATGTGGGCGTACCATGGATTTATATAGAGGCAATATGATATTTTCTGTTTTATTATCTATCTCTTTCTTAATGATGCCCAACATTCTGTTTGCTTTTTTGACTGTCGCTGCACATTGAGTGCATGTTTTCAGAGAATTATCCACAGTTACTCCAAGATCTCTTTCTTGAGTCATAAGAGCTAATTTACACCCTAACATATTGTATGTATGGTTGGGATTATGCTTTCCATTGTGCAGTACTTTGCATTAAGCAACATTGAATTTCATCTGACAATTGTCTAGACAGTTCAAAACAAAAAGTCACTTTGGAATTTAATTCAGTAAAAACACAAACTTAAAAAGGTTGAAATAGAAATGAAACAGTTCAAAATTGTACATATATTCTGAGGCCAGAGAGATCATTATGATCATCTGGTCTGACCTCCTGTATAACACAGGAAAGAGCACTTTCTCAAAGTAATTCCTGGAGCAGATCTTTTAGAAAATCATCCAATCTTGATTTAAAAATGGTTGGTGGTGGAGAATCCACCATGATCTTTGGCAAATTGTTCTATGATCAATTACTCTCTCTTTTTTTTTAATTATGTCTTCTTTCCAGTCTGAAATTATCTACTTTCTGCTTCCAGCCATTGGATTGTGTAGGACCTTTCTCTGCTATATCAGTGATTTTCAATCTTTTTTTCATTTGCGGGCCCCTAAAAAATTTCAAATGAAGATGCGGACCCATTTGGAAATCTTAGACATATTCTGCGGCCCCTCAGGGGTCTGCGGACCACAGGTTGAAAACAACTGTGCTACACTGATGAGCCCATTATCAAATATTTATTCCCCATGTAGGTACTGTAGACCAGTAGTTCTCAAACTTTTGTACTGGTGACCCCTTTCTCACAGCAAGCCTCTGAGCGTGCCCTCTCTTATGAATTAAAAACACTTTTTTTTATATTTAACACTATTATAAAGGCTGGAGGTGAAGCGGGGTTACGAGGTGGAGGCTGACAGCTCACGACCCCCACGTAATAATCTTGTGACCCCCTAAGGGGTTGCAACCCCCAGTTTGAGATCCCATTATAGACTGTAATCAAGTCACTCTTTAATCTTCTCTTTGTTATACTAAACAGATTGAGCTCCTTGATGTCTCACTATGAAGCAGGTTTCTAATCCTTTAATCATTCTCATGACTCTTCTCTGAACCCTCTCCAATTTATCAACACCCTTCTTGAATTGTGGGCAGCAGAACTGGACAAAGTATTCCAGCGGTGGTCGTACCAGTGCCGAATAGAGATGAAATTACCTCTCTACTCCTTCTCCAGATACTGAAATTAAACGTTTCAATTGACTCAATCTGAAACTTTTTTGCATTTTCAATCCATGTAAATTTTCAAGATTTTGACTTTTAACCTAGATTCAGGATGGGAACATTTTTCAAAATCTCGAAAATTCTCCTGGGTCAGGAAAACTGTTTCCTGCCCACCTCTGATGCTAACATCACGCCTTTAAATTCTGGTCCAGACAAGACCTGAAATGCTCGTGAAGTCCAGTGAAAGCCTAGAGATCTGCTTAGTAAGGCCTTGGCTACACTTGAGAGTTACAGCGCAATAAAGCCGCCCCCAGCGCTGTAACTTACTCCCCGTCCACATTGGCAAGGCATTTGCAGCGCTGTATCTCCGTGGCTGCAGCGCTGCAGGTACTCCACCTCCCCGAGAGGAATAACAGCTGCTGCGGAGTGGCTGAGACGGAGTGGCTAAGACGCTGGTGCTCCAGTTTAAACGGAGAGTAACCTTATTATGCAGTGATTGACCTTCGGAAACTCCCCATAATCCTTTTAAGTGAAGCTTTCTCTCTTTGTTTTGTTGTGAACTCCGGGCTCCTGGAGCTGCTTATCAAAAAAACAAACACAGCTACTGTTTGCTGTGGATGAGTAGAGGCAGGCAGGGGGGCTCCCTTTGGAACGCCCACAGCTGATGTTTGCTTGAAGAGAGAGGCAGCCACGGGAGGGAGAGGGGGGTCCGTTTCGGGGAGTGGCTGCTTATCTGGTCTGTGAGGGAAAGAAACAAACAGCTGCTGTTTGCTTTCAGTGAGTGGGAGGGGGTGGAGGAGGGAGCGGGGTCGGAACTTGCCTTCTCTCTCTCCCCCCACGCTTCCTGTCACACTCCACCCCTGCCCCCCTTTTGAAAAGCACATTGCAGCCACTTGAACGCTGGGATAGCTGTCCATAATGCACCGCTCCCAATGCCGCTGCAAATGTGGCCACGACAGTGCGCTGGCAGCTGTCAATGTGGACAGACTGCAGCGCTTTCCCTACTCAGCTGTACGAAGACAGGTTTAACTCACAGCGCTGTACAGCTGCAAGTGTAGCCAAGGCCTAAGTGCTTAAAGTACAATGGCTTTGTCTTGACTAGAGTTTTAGAAGCTGTTAATTAGATCAAGCTAGTTAACTTGAGCTAACATCACATCTCTAAATCCTAGTCTAAACAAAACCTTTAGAGAGGGACTGGGTGTGAGCTAATAAACTCGCAGACCCGGTGTACACTACAGAATGTCACCATGTCTGAACATGCTTGCTGGGCTTGGTAGCTAGCCAGTGCTGAATGCATTTTAGAAGTCAGCGTGTGCAGCAGGTCAGACTGCCTTCAGCTGATTGTGACATGGTGGGTCCTTCACTGTCTTCAGGAGCGTGTGCGCTCACATGATTGTTGATGACCATAGTTAGAAAGAGTAAAATTTCCAAGTGCAGACCAGGCCTCCGCACATCCCTCCAAAAGGTTGGGGGGTTGGTATTTCTCAAAATAGGTGATGGGACCATTGGAGCAGTCATGGGATAAGAGAAGGGGATGTTTTATTTTTGTTGCCTATATTTTGCAGCCTAGTGTGTCCCCTCTCTTATTTTCCTTTATTGTTTTATGTATTTTCCCTTTGTGATGCTGGAACTGTTTCCTATGTGTATGTGTGGGATGGGTGGATGGAATAAAAGAATCAAGGTCGGCCTGATTATGTTATAGTCATCAAATGGGGATGTTTCTAGTGCAGTTCTGCAGGGATTGGTTTTCTGCCTGATGCTGTTAAATATATTATCAGTGATCTGGAAGTAAATGTAAAATCACTGCTCCCAGTGCGATGCTGTGGCCAAAGGGCTAACGCGATCCTTGGCTGTGTCCACAGTACAGTAGAGAGAAGGAGCAAGGAGGTGATTCGTCTCTCTGTATACAGCATGGGTGAGACTGATACTGGAATGCTGCATCCAGTTCTAGTATTTATATTATTACAGGGATGTTGAAAAATCAGAGAAGGTGCAGAAAAGAGCCACAGAAAGTGTTCAGGGTCTGGAGAAAATACCTAACAGGGAGACTGAAAGAGCTTAATCTTATCAACAAGAAAATTGAGAGGTGACATTATTATCATCATCAATTCCTTCAGGGGAGGGAAAAAAAACACCAGGTACTAAAGGCCTCTTTAATCTAGTGCAGAAAGGCAGAAGAACCACCAATGGCTGGAAGCTGAGATCAGACAAATTCAAATTAGAAACAAGGCACAAATTTTAACGGTGAGGGTGATTAACCATTGAACAAACTACCATGGGAAATGATGGATTTTCCATCTCCTAAAGTCTTCAAATCAAGACAGGATGTGCTTTAGTCAAATTCAAATTAATGGGCTTAATTCAGGAGTAACTGGGTGAAATTCTCTGGCCTGTGGTCAGATGAGATGATCTAATGGTCCCTTTTGGTCTTAAACTCTGAATCTGTGAATACAGATACCACTGGAGGGCTCCCCAGATGATGCAGGGGTCACAGAGCCCTGATCATGTGTGAGATAAATTTACTTGCCGGAAGTGATGCAACTTATCTAGGAAAACAGGTGGGATGTTTTCTCCGCAACTGCTCTATGGTGCAGTAACTTCTGCAGAGTCTCTGCTACTACTTGAGCTGAAGAGTAAAGCATCAGATATAGGCATTTCAGTTAAACAAATAAAGGCCCCCAAGAAAGCTCAGTAATTTGTATTTCAAACAAAATGGCTCAGCTATAAACAATGGTTAAAACTTGCAAGATTGAAAAGTGTTTTAACCATTGTTTATAGCTGAGCCATTTTGTTTGAATTCCTTCCCCCCCTCTACTCATCCCATTATCCACCCACATACCTTAGCCAATATAATCCAGCATGGACCAAATAAAATTATCACCATGGCTAAACAGCAGAGTAAAAAAGGCTATTAGAGGCAAAAAGGCATCCTTTAAAAATTGGAAGTCAGATCCTATTGAGGAAAGTAGAAAGCAGCATAAACTCTGGCAAGTAAGAGTATGTCTTCACTACTGGATCGATCCAGCGGGGATTGATTTATCACGTCTAGTCTAGATTCGATAAATCGATCCCCGAGCGCTCTCCCGTGGACTCCTGTACTCTAGCTCAGCGAGAGGTGCAGGCAGAGTCGACGGGGGAGCGGCAGCAGTCGACTCACCATAGTGAAGACACCGCGATAAGTCGATCTAAGTACTTTGACTTCAGCTACGTTATTCATAGCTTCCGCCCGCCCCCCAGTGTAGACCAGGCCTAAGTGTAAAAGCATAATTAGGCAGGGCAAAAAAAGACTTTAAAGAGCAACTTGCAAAAGACAAAATTTTTTTTAAGTACATCAGAAACAGGAAGCCTGCCAAACATTTAGTGGGGCCACTGGACAATCAAGGTGCTAAAGGAGCACTCAAGAAAGACAAGGTCATTGCAAACACGTTAAATGAATTCTTTGCATCGGTCTTCACTGCAGAGGATATGAGGGAGATTCCCATACCGGAGCCATTCTTTTTAGGTGACAGATTTGAGGAACTGTCCCAGATTGAGCTGTCAGTAGAACAAATTGATGAATTAAATAGTAAGAAGTCACCAGGACCAGATCCTATTCACCCAATAATTCTGAAGGCACTCTCATATGAAATTGCAGAACTACTTTTTGAATGTAACCTATCACTTAAATCAGCCTCTGTACCAGATGACTGGAGGATAGCTACTGTAATCCCGATTATTAAAAGAGGCCCCAGACGCAGTCCTGGCAATTACAGGGCCGGAAAGCTTAACTTCAGCACCAGGCAAACTGGTTGAAACTTCAGTAAAGAACAGAATTATCAGACATGTTCATGAAACAGTATGTTGGGGAAAAGTCAACACGGCTTTTGTAAAGGGAGATCATGCATAACCAATCTTTGAATACTTTTCGGGGGTCAGCAAGCATCTGAACAAGGGTGATTCAGCTGATATAGTGTACTTGGATTTTCAGAAAGCCTTTAGCAAGGTCCCACACCAAAGGCTTTTAAGCAAAGTAAGCAGTCGGGGTAAAAGGGAAGGTCCTTTTCTGGATCAGTAACTGGCTAAAAGATAGGAAACAAAGAGTAGGAATAGATGGTCACTTTTCACAATGGAGAGAGGTAAATAGTGGTGTCCCTCAGGGATCTGTACTGGGACATGTGCTGTGCAGCATATTCATAAATGATCTGAAAAAGGGGTAAACAGTGAGGTGGCAAAGATTGCAGACGATACAAAATTATTCAAGATTAAGTCCAAAACTGACTGTGAAGAGTTCCAAAGGGATCTCACAAAACTGGGTGACTGGGCTACAAAATGGCAGATGAAATGCAGTGTTGATAAGGGCAAAGTAATGCACATTGGAAAAATAATCCCAACTATACTTACAAAATGATGGGGTCTAAATTAGCTGTTGCCACTCAAGAGAGAAATTTGGGGGTCATTGTGGATACTTCTCTGGAAACATCCAGTCAATGTGCAATGGCAGTCAAAAAAGCTAACAATGTTTGGAACCATTAGGAAAGGTAGAGATAATAAGACAGAAAATATCATGCCTCTAGAGAAATCCATTGTATATCCACATCTTGAATACTGGGTGCAGTTCTGGTTGCCCCATTGGCAAAAGTACAGAAAAGGGCAACAAAAATGATTAGGGGTATGGAACAGCTTCCTTATGAGGAGAGATTCAAAAGACTGGGACAGATCATCTTAGAAAAGAGACGACTAAGGGGGGAGGGGATACAATAGAGGTCTATAAAATCATGAATGGCGTGGAGACAGTGAATAGAGAAGTGTTATTTACACTGTCTCATAACACAAAAACTAGAGGTCATCCAGTGAAATCAATGGGCAGGAGATTTAAAACAAAAGGAAGTACTTCTTCACACAATGCACAGTTCACCTGTGGAACTCATTGCCAGGGGATTCTGTGAAGGCCAAAAATTTAACTGGATCCAAAAAAGAATTAGACTAGTTTGTGAAGGGTAGGTCCATTAATGACTATTAGCCAAGATGGTCAGAGATGCAACCCTATGCTCTGGGTGTCCCTAAACTCCTGACTGCCAGAAGCTGGGAGTGGACGACAGGGGATGGATCCTTCGATAAATTGTCCTGTTCTGTTCATTCCCTCTGAACCATTTGGCACTGGCCACCATCGGAAGACAGGATATTGGGTTAGGTGGACCTTAGGTCTGATCCAGTATACCTGTACTTATGTTCTTAAACTGTATGTGAGCCATGTTACCAAACTGCTACCACCTCGGGCCATTGAAGGCCCGAGTGGGGCTATGAAATCTGCAAGCATGGACCCCTGCATGTATGGTGTCCCGCTGACTTCTTTGGAACGTCATGTAGACACACAGGTGTGTGCTACAGGATCTGTGCCTACTACCAGGGCCGGCGCTTCCACTAGGCAACCCTAGGCGGTCGCCTAGGGCGGCAGGATTTGGGGGGCGGCATTTTGCTGTCCTCGGCAGAAATTCGGCGGCGGGGGGTCCTTCCGCTCTGGGTCTTAGGCAGAAATTCGGCGCCGGGTCCTTCACTCGCTCCGGGACTCGCCGCCGAAGTGCCCCGAAGACGCGGAGCAGAAGGACCCCTGCTGCCGAATGCTCAGAGGAGGAGCGTTGCCGCCTAGGGCGGCAAAAACCCTGGCATCGCTCCTGCCTACGACTGAAGTGGGTTGGGAGACACAGACTCATAGAATATCAGGGTTGAAAGGGACCTCAGGAGGTCATCTAGTCCAACCCCCTGCTCAAACACTCCCCAACTAAATCATCCCAGCCAGGGCTCTGTCAAGCCCAACCTTAAAAACCTCTAAGAAAGGAGATTCCACCACCTCCCTAGGTAACCCCTTCCAGTGCTTCACCACCCTCCTAGTGAAAAAGTTTTTCTTAATATCCAACCTAAACCTCACCCACTGCAACTTGAGACCATTACTCCTTGTTCTGTCATCTGCTACCACTGAGAACAGTCTAGATCCATCCTCTTTGGAACCCCCTTTCAGGTAGTTGAAAGCAGCTATCAAATCCCCCCTCATTCTTCTCTTCTGCAGACTAAACAATCCCAGTTCCCTCAGCGTCTCCTCATAAGTCGTGCTCCAGGCCCCTAATTATTTTTGTTGCCCTCCGCTGGACTCTTTCCAATTTTTCCACATCCTTCTTGTAGTGTGGGGCCCAAAACTGGACACAGTACTCCAGATGAGGCCTCACCAATGCCTAATAGAGGGGAATGATCACGTCCCTCGATCTGCTGGCAATGCCCCTACTTATACAGCCCAAAATGCCGTTAGCCTTCTTGGCAACAAAGGCACATGGTTGACTCATATCCGGCTTCTTGTCCACTGTAACCCCTAGGTCCTTTTCTGCAGAACTGCTGCCTAGCCATTCGGTCCTTAGTCTGTAGCAGTGCATGGAATTTTTCCGTCCTAAGTGCAGGCCTCTACACTTGTCCTTGTTGAACCTCATCAGATTTCTTTTGGCCCAATCCTCTAATTTGTCTAGCTCCCTCTGTATCCTATCCCTACCCTCCAACGTAACGTATCTACCACTCCTCCCAGTTTAGTGTCATCTGCAAACTTGCTGAGGGTGCAATCCACGCCATCCTCCAGATCATCAATGAAGGTATTGAACAAAACCGGCCTCAGGACCGACCCTTGGGGCACGCCGCTTGATACCGGCTGCCAACTAGACATGGAGCCATTGATCACTACCTGTTGAGCCCGATGATCTAGCCAGCTTTCTATCCACCTTATAGTCCATTCATCCAGCCCATACTTCTTTAACTTGCCTGCAGGAATACTGTGGGAGACCGTATCAAAAGCTTTGCTAACGTCAAGGAATAACACATCCACTGCTTTCCCCTCATTGACAGAGCCAATTATCTCATCATAGAAGGCAATTAGGTTAGTCAGGCATGACTTGCCCTTGGTGAATCCATGCTGACTGTTCCTGATCACTTTTCTCTCCTCGAAGTGCTTCACAATTGATTCCTTGAGGACCTGCTCCATGATTTTTCTAGGGACTGAGGTGAGGCTGACTGGCCTGTAGTTCCCCGGATCCTCCTCCCTTTTTTAAAGATGGGCACTACATTAGCCTTTTTCCCATCATCCAGGATCTCCCCCGATCGCCATGAGTTTTCAAAGATAATGGCCAATGGCTCTGCAGTCACGTCCACCAACTCCTTTAGCACCCTCAGATGCATTGCATCTGGCCCCATGGACTTGTGCTCGTCCAGCTTTTCTAAATAGTCCTGAACCACTTCTTTCTCCACAGAGGGCTGCTCACCTCCTCCCCATACTGTGCTGCCCAGTGCAGTAGTCTGGGAGCTGACCTTGTTCATGAAGACAGAGGCAAAAAAAGCATTGAGTACATTAGCTTTTTCCACATCCTCTGTCATTAGGTTGCCTCCCCCATTCAGTAAGGGGCCCACACTTTTCTTGATCACCTTCTTGTTGCTAACATACCTGGTGAAACCCTTCTTGTTACTCTTAACATCCCTTGCTAGCTGCAACTCCAAGTGTGATTTGGCGTTCCTGATTTCACTCCTCCATACCTTGGCAATATTTTCATACTCCACCCTTGTCCACCTTGTCATTTGTCCAAGCTTCCACTTCTTGTAAGCTTCTTTTTTGAGTTTAAGATCAGCAAGGATTTCACTGTTAAGCCAAGCTGGTTGCCTGCCATATTTACTGTTCTTTCTACACATCGGGATGGTTTGTTCCTGCAACCTCAATAAGGATTCTTTAAAATACAGCCAGCTCTCCTGGACTCCTTTCCCCCTCATGTTATTCTCCCAGGGGATCCTGCCCATCAGTTCCCTGAGGGAGTCAAAGTCTGCTTTTCTGAAGTCCAGGGTCTGTATTCTTCTGCATTCCTTTCTTCCTTGTGTCAGGATCCTGAACTTGACCATCTCATGGTCACTGCCTCTGAGGTTCCCATCCACTTTTGCTTCCCCTACTAATTCTTCCCTGTTTGTGAGCAGCAGGTCAAGAAGAGCTCTGCCCCTAGTTGGTTCCTCCAGCACTTCTACCAGGAAATTGTCCCCTACACTTTCCAAAAACTTCCTGGATTGTCTGTGCACCGCTGTATTGCTCTCTCAGCAGATATCAGGGTGATTGAAGTCCCCCATGAGAACCAGGGCCTGTGATCTAGTAACTTCTGTTAGTTGCCTGAAGAACGCCTCGTCCACCTCATCCCCCTGGTCTGGTGGTCTATAGCAGACTCCCACCACGACATCACTCTTGTTGCTCACATTTCTAAACTTAAATCAGAGACTCTCAGGTTTTTCTGCAGTTTCATACTGGAGCTCTGAGCAGTCAGACTGCTCTCTTACATACAATGCAACTCTCCCACCTTTTCTGCCCTGCCTGTCCTTCCTGAACAGTTTATATCCATGCATGACAGTACTCCAGTCATGTGAGTTATCCCACCAAGTCTCTGTTATTCCAATCACATCATAATTCCTTGACTGTACCAGGACTTCCAGTTCTCCCTGCTTGTTTCCCAGTCTTCTTGCATTTGTGTATAGGCACTTAAAATAACTCGCTGATCGTCCTGCTTTCTCAGTATGAGGCAGGAGTCCTCCCCTCTTGTGCTCTCCGGCTCGTGCTTCCTCCCGGTATTCCACTTCCCCACTTAGGGCTTTGGTCTCCTTCCCCCGGTGAACCTAATTTAAAGCCCTCCTCACTAGGTTAGCCAGGCTGCTTGCGAAGATGCTCTTCCCTCTCTTCGTTAGGTGGAGCCCATCTCTTCCTCGCAATCCTTCTTCTTGGAACACCATCCAATGGTCAAAGAATCCAAAACCTTCTCTTCAACACCACCTGCGTAGCCTTTAACGATTCGATGGTCTCTACCCAGGCCTTTTCCCTGCACAGGGAGGATGGACGAGAACACCACTTGTGCCTCAAACTCCTTTATCCTTCTTCCCAGAGCCACATAGTCTGCAGTGATCCGCTCAAGGTCATTCTAGGCAGTATTATTGGTGCCCACGTGGAGAAGCAGAAAGGGGTAGCGAGCTGAGAGCTTGATGAGTTTTGGCAGTCTCTCTGTCACATCATGAATCCTAGCTCCTGGCCAGCAGCACACGTCTTGGTTTTCCCAGTTGGGATGGCAGATGACTCAGTCCCCCTTAGGAGGGAGTCCCCGACCACCACCACCCGCCTCCTTCTCTTGGGAGCGTTGGTCGTGGAACCCCCATCCCTAGGACAGTGCATCTCATGCCTTCCAATCGGTGGAGTCTCCTTCTGCTCCCTTCCCTCAGATGTATCATCTAGTCCACTCTCCGCATTAGTACCTGTGGAGGGAACATGAAAATGGTTGCTCACCTGTATCTGCATTGCTGGTACATGGAGTCTCCTCTTTCTTCTTCTGGAGGTCACATGCTGCCAATTTTCTTCACCGTCCTTCTGTCCCCGCTGCGCAGCCTGCTGTGATTCTTCAGAATGTTGTGCCCATAGAAGCATATCCTGACATCTGTCCAGGAAATCTTCATTTTCTCTTATGCAACGCAGGGTTGATACTTGTTTCTCCAGACCTTGAACCTTCTCTTCCAATATGGAGACCAGCTTGCACTTTGTACAGAGAAAGTCGCTTCTGTCCTGTGGAAGAAAGACAGACATGGCACATCCTGTGCAGGTCACAACAGCTGATTGCTCACCGTCCATATTACCTTCCCTCTAAGAGCTTCCTCAGCTGTTGCAGTAACTACTCATAGAAGCCCGCAAGATGAAAGCCTCAGTGGGCTCTCCCCAGGCAAACTCCCTCTATTAGCCTCCACTGTTCGCCGCTCAGCTGGTTTGCAACTGGCTGCCTTTTTATAACAGTCAGGCCCACACATGGTTAAAACCTGATTCAGGGCTTATCAGCACTACAAATTGCAAGTAACCTTGTCAGGAGACAATCATGTTGTTAGATGACATTTCATTTTGTAGCGTAGCCTGGCCCCAAGACAGAGGTTTCGGGTGCAGAATACGGTTACAAATGCAATGAAAAACAGCACGGTTCCATCTTCTGCTCCAGTGGCAGCAGCTTCAAAGGCTGTGTCTCAGCCATGGTCAGATACTGATTTGGAGCTTGTGTGGGACGGAGGATGAAATAAGCTTGAAGGAGCCTTGTGCTTTCAGACAGGTGGGCACAGGTGTGCTGTCTCTGTTCCATCTTGCCCAGGCAGGTACCTGTAATCCAGTGCAGTGTGTTTCCAGTTCCTGTTTTGTGTTGAGAAACCTGCTGCTCTAAGGCTGCTGTGATAGGGCAGGGTCCTGTTCTCTGAAATCCCAGCTCTCCTTTCAGTGAGGTGGATATCCCCATCGATGTGGAAACCGTCACACCCACGCCTGTCCCGCTCTACGACAACCAGAAAGCGCGCAGTGTTATGAACGAGTGTGAGCGCCACGTCATCTTTGCCCGTACGGATGCCGATGCCCCTCCTCCACCAGATGACTGGGAGGAGCACATGAACAGGTAACATGGCTGGGATGCTGTTGGGGGTTTCCGTGCTGCAGTTCTTACTGAGAGGCTGTTAGCTGGGAAGAGGAATAAAGTAAGTAACGTGGAAATGACAGGTTTCAGAGTAGCAGCCGTGTTAGTCTGTATCCGCAAAAAGAACAGGAGTCCTTGTGGCACCTTAGAGACTAACACATTTATTTGAGCATAAGCTTTCGTGGGCTACAGCCCACTTCATCGGATGCATAGAATGGAACACACAGAAGATATTTATACATACAGAGAACATGAAAAGATGGGAGTAGCCATACCAACTGTAAGAGGCCAATCAATTGAGATGAGCTATCATCAGCAGGAGAGAGAAAAAAACCTTTGAAGTGATAATTGAGATGACCCATAGAAGGTGTGAGGATATTTTAACATACTTTAACATGAGGAAATAGATTCAATTAGTGTAATGACCCAACCATTCCCAGTCTCTGTTCAAACCTAAGTTAATTGTATCTAATTTGCGTATTAATTCAAGTTCAGCAGTCTCTCTTTGGAGTCTGTTTTTGAAGTTTTTTTTGTTGCAAAATTGCCACCTTCAGGTCTTTCACTGAGTGGTTAGAGAGATTGAAGTGTTCTCCCACTGGTTTTTGAACGCTATGATTCCTGATCTTATATTTGTGTCCATTTATTCTTTTGCGTAGAGACTGTCCGGTTTGGCCACTGTACATGGCAGAGGGGCATTGCTGGCACATGATGGCATATATCACGCTGGTAGATGTGCAGGTGAATGAGCTCCTGATGGCGTGGCTGATGTGATTAGGTCCTATGATGGTGTCACTTGAATAGATATGTGGACAGAGTTGGCATCGGGCTTTGTTGCAAGGATAGGTTCCTGGGTTAGTGTTTATGTTGTATGGTGTGCAGTTGCTGGTGAGTATTTGCTTCAGGTTGGGGGGCTGTCTGTAAGCGAGGACTGGTCTGTCTCCCAAGATCTGTGAGAGTGAGGGATCATCTTTCAGGATAGGTTGTAGATCCTTGATGCGCTGGAGAGGTTTTAGTTGGGGGCTGACGGTGACGGCTAGTGGCGTTCTGTTACTTTCTTTGTTGGGCCTGTCCTGTAGTAGGTGACTTCTGGGTACTCTTCTGGCTCTGTCAATCTGTTTCCTCACTTCAGCAGGTGGGTATTGTAGTTTTAAGAATGCTTGATAGAGATCTTGTAGGTGTTTGTCTCTGTCTGAGGGATTGGAGCAAATGTGGTTGTATCGTAGAGCTTGGCTGTAGACAATGGATGGTGTGGTGTGTCCTGGATGAAAGCTGGAGGCATGTAGGTAAGTAGGTTACAGTATAGGGTGGTGGAAATGGTAGTACGCAGAGGCAGCAATCTAGTGGTCACAGCAAAAGATTGGGATTCAGGAATCCTCTTGTTGGTTGTATTTCACTAGCGTAGAGAGCCTCAGCAGAGGTTGGGACTTCACAGTGCCGGGCACTGTGCATACAGATAAGAGAGGGTCCCTACCCCAAGGAGTCTACAGTCAATACAAAGGGTGGGAGGGGAAACTGAGGCAGGGGTGAAATGACTTGCCCAGGTTCCCATAGCATGTCAGTGGCAGAGCTAGGAAGAGAATCCAAGTCTCCTGACTCTGTCCATGCCCTATCCACTGGGCCATGATGTCTCTGGGTTCTATATCAGGAGGTAGCCGTGTTAGTCTGTATCCACAAAAACAACAAGGAGTCCAATGGCACCTTAAAGACTGACAGATTTATTTGGCCATAAGCTTTCATGGGTAAAATGAAGAAGTGGGTTTTTTACCCACGAAAGCTTATGACCAAATAAATCTGTTAGCCTTTAAGGTGCCAGCGGACTCCTTGTTGTTTTTCTGGGTTCTATGATTGCCTGGGCGAATTAATGTTTGTAGAGTGTTTTGAGGTCCTGATGCAAAAAAAGCTATAAAAGAACAAAGCATTATTCATTTGCGGACATGAAGCTGACTCGCATTCTCACTTAAAACCAATGACTGTTCTGTAATGTTGTCTTGTGCGATACAAGATGGGTAGATCACAGACCTAGGCTGTGGTTAAAGAGTTTATTCTGTAATGTGCATTGGACAGCAGGCCTTTTCTCACTTTTGCATTGGGATTGTGTATATGCAGTGATTGGCAGTGAGTTTTTTGCAGGATGAGGGCCTTGGTTTGGTTTTTTGATTTGTTTTAATGTGTCTAGACATGCACTGTTCCACTTTAGGTGGCTTTTCACATCCTTCTGGGCTTTATTTAATCTTATTATGTTCAGATTTCTAGAAATATATTTCCCAGAATTCCCAGTAATTTGAGACTTCAGTTCCTTTATAAACTGTGGAACTTTCACTTATTTAATTGCACAGGTGTTCAAAGGAATGTGTTATCCAGCTGTTAATTTTACAACGACACATGAGCCTCTGAAGTCAACATCTGTAGAAAGGCTGCAGTTGCTCATAGTCTAGCCACTTCCTGGGGCTTTAGTTACCAGTCTTAATAAATGGATTTTCTGTCCTTCCACCCCCCCCCCCCCCCCCCATAAGCCCTGTTAATTCTTGTGGCTTTCTAAACTTCAAGTATCACACTTGCCCTGAATTTTGCATACAAGTACAACTGGATCAGATACTGCTTGTTTCTCACTTGCATGAGAGTTCACATTGGTCCAAGCTCCCTTCCCTTTTTCCCTCAGTCAGTCTTCAATCAAGCAAAATATTCCTAGGAAGAGCTTTCAGTTGCCTCTCTATATGTGCTAGCCATCAGTCTCCTTTACAGAGGCCTTTCTCTTCAGAACTTCTGAAGACTGTCTGTAGTCTGAAGCAGGCACTCTTCTGTTCTGTGTAAGATACTGTACATCAGTTTTGCATCTGCATGTGTATTGTGGACTGCAGCCTGGAGCTCCTAACTGTGTTTCTTCTTAAAACATTGTTTGTAAATGCTTTTTCTGTCTGAGTGCTTTGTTTATTAGGAAGGAAAGGTGATCTTTTGTCTAAGGAATGGGGTTAGAAATCAGCTAGAATGCAGGTCACCCATCTATCTGTGGGCTTTTGTCCCCTGTTGTGTAATATCTGAGTGCCTTTCGACACCCTTGTGAGACAGAGGAGCTGGGGCATAGCATGTGTGTTGGCCAAGATCACACAGGAAGTCTGTGACAGAGCTGAGAATTGAATTCAGGTCTTCTGAGTCCCAGGTCTGTGTTGGTTAGGGGTGTGAAACAAACTAACTCACTGGTGACATAGCTATGCCAACAATACCCCAGTGGAAACGCAGCTATGCCAGTGGCAGAGGGCTTCTGTTACCATGGCTAATGTCATTTGGGGAGGTGGTGTTCCTGGGCCAGCAGAAAACCTCCTTCTGCTGTGTATGCCCTTGGGGCTATGCTGACATAGGCAGTGTAGTGGAGACATAGCCCTAGCCTGTTCCTGGCTTACCACTGACTTGCCCACAGCGCTGAGGTCATGAGTGAGATCCTCCTTGCAAACCGAGGGAAATCTGCCTGTAAAGAGAAAGGTGGCACTTCTGATCATCCACGAGACTTTAGCGTGACTATCTGGACATTCAGGCCCCTCTGATGATAGATGCATGGGTCGCTTTCATATAAGGTGGTTGGTATTTTCTCAGTCTGCATTGCCCAGCTCATATATGTAGCCAAAACCATAATACAGTGTAGAGACAATGATTATTTATTGTGAGACATGGGATCTGAGCACATTACTGGGAGCCATTAACTCCTGGGTGCTAAAAGCTGATAGATCAACTGCACTGTTTTACTTACCTGCGTTGTTTTAAGAGTTAGGAGTAAAAAAATGTAAACCCTTTATATCCTGTCTAAACTACTCTCTTGGTTTTCCTTTCAGGTCGGGTTGGACGATGGCCCAGAACAAGCTATTTAATAAGATCCTTAAAGCCCTGCAATCTGACAGGCTGGCCCGCTTGGCCAATGAAGGGGTAAGATCTTTCTTCCCCCATCCCCTCTCCTTCAAGCTGCAGCAGCTGCATTGCCTCCTTATGCACCCAATCCTTCCTGGCAGTGGAGATGAAACATGTAGGACAGTCTGGCTCCTCGGCTCTTACAACCTCCTCCATGAGCAGGTTTATGGCTTTGATATGGACTAGAATGTGGTCTTCGGTGGGAGACGGATTGGCCCATGCTCACTCGCCAGAGGAACAGAGGCTGTAGCAGCAAATTTTGCCCTGGTGGATTTTGTATGTTCCTGGCACGCTCACTTTCCTTATGCCCATGTGGTCTGCTTCCCTTGTTTTTAGGCTTGCAATGAGCCAGTGCTGAGGAGGATAGCAGTGGACAAATGCGCCCGGCGGGTCCGCCAAGCTCTGGCCAGTGTGAACTGGGACACCAAGCTGATCCAATGGCTTCACACCACGCTGGTGGAGACGCTCAGTTTACCTATGTTGGCTGCTTACCTGGATGCTTTGCAGACACTTAAGGGAAAGGTGATAAACACAATGAGTTCTGGAATGTACTTTGCTTTCACTTAATACCACTTTCTCTTCAAACCGTTCGTTCAAGGGAAGCTGATGGGACATTGATCTCCTTTCTGGGCGACTGGGGGAAAAGTAGCCTCTTTGCCCCTGTTCTCCTTCCCTTTTCCCCACTGCACTAGCTTGGGGGAGCTTTTGCCTTGAGGATTAGGAGGGAGGCCTCCTGGTTTTTCTGTGGCAGTAGTGGGTGATCTTCAGCATGTCACTTAGCCTCTCTGTCTTGGTTGCCCTATCAAGAGAGTGAGGAAAGGAGAGGCCACTAGCCTGGGATTTGGGAGAGGCTGGGTCAGCTCCTTGCTCTGACACAGGCTTCCTCTGTAACCCGGGCAAATCCCTTAGCTTCTGTGTGCCTCAGTTGCCCTCTGTACTATGGGGATAACGGCTCTGCCCTGCCACAAGAGGGGTTGGGAGAATAAATACAGCTTAGCATGAGGGGCACCCAGTTATCTTAGATAGATAGATTTGTAAAAGAGGGCTAATACTTTACCGGGAGGTTGTAAACAATTGACAAACAATTAAGTTTGTAAAGCCCATGGAGCTCCTGGGATGAGAGTTATTGTAGACGGGCAACATATTAGTTTCTAAACTTTTATTGAAGTGATTCAGAGAAATACAGGGGACTTAGGAGGAGCTGTGCTAGGACTCAGGGGACCTGGGCTCTGCCACTGGTCTGCTGGGTATCCTTGGGCAAGTCACCTCACACCTCTGTGCCTCAATTTCTCCATAGATAAAATGGGAGTAATGATACTGAGCTAGTTTGGGAAGTGCTTTATATCTATGGATTGAAAATCGTGAGATCAGAGCTAGGTAGGGGTGATGGTGGTAGTAGTAGTAGTAGTATTCAGTACCCTTTTTTATGGTTTGTATGCAAGAGGCACATGCCACAGTTAAATGTTCTTGGCAAACAGAGAAGACTCTTAGGAAAGGTACTACAGGAATGTTGTTTATTATTAAAATGAGTCTAGACCAAACTTCGTTAATTGATCTTTTTCTCTCAATTTAAGTAGAATTGTGTATTTTATTTGTTTGGATAAGCACTTTCAGTACAATGTTCCCATCCCACGAAGCCAGGGTGAATCGGTACACTACAGCTGTACTTTTGCATGGCATCCGTCATACAAACTAACTCCCCAAATGGCTAAATACAATAAATATTAGAGGTGCAGAAGAACGAGAAGGTAGGAGAAAGACATTTACAGCAGAGAGATCAGCTAAGATTAGGGCCATCAAATGATTTAAAAACACAGTTGCGATTAATCGCAGTTTTAATCGCATTGTTAAGCAATAATAGAATATCACTTATTTAAATATTTTTGGTGTTGGGGGGAAGTGTGTGTGCGTGTGTGTGTGTGTTTGGGGAGCACTGTCTCTTTAAGCAGAGCGCTCAGGAGCCTGAACACTTTTTCAGCCAGCAGCAGCTGCTGTCTCCAGCACTCACTGCTGAGCCGGGAGCAGCAGACAGGCTTCCCCTGTTCCCCAACCCCAGCTCAGCGGGGACTGGGCACATGGGCGGGTGTGTGGAGGGGGGACACCCAGACATCAGCTCCTCTGCTGCCTCCCCGCCACTGCTCTGTGCAGCACACAGGAGGCAGGCTCCCGGTCTGGAGCAGCTTGGCCAGGGGCTCCATGGAGGTGGGAGCAGCAATGGAGCAGGGCGGCAGTAGGAGGGGTACCCCTGCCCCGGAGGCACGCAGCGGCGCCCCCCTGAGGATGGCCCTGGTGTGTGGTTAACATTCGTTTAAAAAAAAAAAGCGTTAATTTGTTTTGAGTTAATTGTATGCGTTAACTGTGATTGATTGACAGGCCTAATTGTTATTTTTGATTAGAAATATTTGCACTGTGAAACAGATAAAAGAGAGTGCGATCTACAAGTCAAAGCATGAAGGGCATAGAAATGCTTAGCACAGCGGTTCTCAAACTGGGTCGGGACCCCAAAGTGGGTTGCGACCTTGTTTTAATGGGATCACCAGGGCTGGTTTAGATTTACTGGGGCCTAGGGCTGAAGCCCAAAGGCTCAGGTTACAGGCCCCCTGCCAGGGCTGAAGCCCTTTGGCTTTGGCCCCCCACCTGGGGCGATGGGACTCGGGCGGGCTCAGGTTTCAGTCCCCCTCTCCTGGGGTCGTGTAGTAATTTTTGTTGTCAGAAGGGGGTCGCGGTGCAATGAAGTTTGAGAACCCCGGGCTTAGCATATCTGGCACGTCAATACCTTGCAACCCCAACTACGGCAGTGCCATACGAACGCCTGTTCTCACTTTCAGGTGATGTAACTAAGAAGCGGGCAGCATTATCTCCTGTAAATGTAAACACACTTGTTTGTCTGAGCGATTGGCTGAACAAGAAGTAGAACTGAGTGGCACACTTGTGCTCTAAAGTTTTACATTGTTTTGTTTTTGAGTGCAGCTATGTAAAAAAAAAAAAAATTCTACATGTGCAAGTTGAACGCTAGAGCTTGCACTACAGAACTTGTATGAGGTGAACCCAAAACTATTTCTCTTATCGTTCTTACAGTGCAAATATTTTTAATCAAACATAATATAAAGTGAGCACTTTGCATTCTGTGTTGTAATTGAAATCAATATATTTGAAAATATAGAAAAACATCCAAAATATTTATAATACATTTCAATTGGTATTCTATTAGTGTTTAAGTGCGAATAAAACTGCGATTAATGATGATGGATTTTTTAAGCTAGTTAATTGGTTTTGCGTTAATCGCTTGGGGTAACTGCGATTAATTGACAGCAGTTGCTAAAATGGAGAGTCAGTGAAGTAGAGGGAGACTGTTCCACCGGATGGCAGGAGGTTCAAAGGAGAAGGCTTTCATGTCAGCAGCGATGCGCTGGTGTGAAGGGATTAAAGGAGAGCTCAGTGGTAGTTAAGTGGAGGAAGCAGAGAGGGAAGAAATCAGCCAAGGTCTGGTCAGGAGGCTGGAGAAGTGCATGCAGGGTTTTAACAACAAAGAGGTCATTTATTCAGCTGCCTCTTGCAATGAAGGAGAGCCAGTGGAGCTGTTTGGAGGTGAAGGTTGCACATTGAGACAAGAGCGTGCAGCTATATCAAATACAGACTCTCCCTTCGGGTGGGTTGACACTTCTTGGTGCTCATGCAGTATCTTAGGAACGAGTCTCTGCTAAGAAAAGGTATTGGAATCGCTGGTGGCACCTATTCACTGATGTGTTGTCCTTACCTAGTGCCCTAAGGAAGGAACATTTACTGGTCCATTTCAGTGCTCTAAAGGTCTCGTTTTCTCCAACTAAATTCCAGTGCCCTGAGTCAGCAAGTTCCTCGATGTGCGAAAATGCAAACTCCGTAGTCCATCAGTCATGCTCTGCGAGCAAGTATTCCCCAAAGGGCAACTTGGCTGGACCTGTGTCTGACAACATCTCCTAATGAGCTGTGGCCTGTGCACTCCCAGCTGTGCTGCTCTGGGTCTCCTCCAGGGCAGTGCAAAACCCAAGTACTAGCCCCTTGACTCGTACCCCGTAGTGTGTATGGGAGGGGGAGTGCCAGGTGTGCTTTCTCCCGTTGCTGGGGAGAAGCTAACTGAATTTCCCATGCTCTGGTATACACATTGAAGTGCCCAGTGAAATCAGTTCTGAAGGAAGATCCCATAGGATATCAGGTGTGTGGTTAATAAGTTTCTTCAGCCACAGTCTGGCCTTTGGTTTCAGATCCCCACCCTGATTGACAGGATGCTGCTCTCGTCCACCACAAAGACAGGGGCAGCAGGGGCTGAGGCTCTCTCCCTCCTCCTGAAGAGACCATGGGACCCAGCTGTGGGTGTCTTGTCACATAATAAACCTGTGAGTACATCCCTGGGCTTGCAAGGAGGGAGGGGCTCAGCTCAGTGTCTGGTTGGTGCCTGAATCTGTTCGCTCTCCCCAGGCCTCTCTCTGTGCTTCTCCGTCCAGGTCTCTCTTGTATGCTCGGCATCATGATCTCTGTCACGGTGTCTCTACCCCCAGTACCTCCTGTCTTCAAAGTGCCCTCTTCTCCTTCAGACCCAGTCTTTCCAGGAATCCATGCTGCCTTTTCTCTCTCTGCAGCCTTCCTAGTCTGATACTGTCATTCCGTGCCCTGTGTGTGTTGTGTAACTGTGTCGGACTCAATGGATGAGAGTATTGTGTTGGGATGCAGCACCGTCCTAGTATCCCAAGCAGGCCTCTTCCAGTGACACTTGCTCCCAGCTCCCAGGATGAGCAAGGCAGGGAGGGTCTCTAGTTTTCCCTTCAGTCTGCCCTGGGGATGCTATTTAGCTCCTGTTCTAGGAGGCCTGGGCTGGGCTTGTCCTTTGTCGATCGTCCATAGCTGCCTTTGATTGTTAGCAAGGGTTGTGCCGAGAGCATCACTGGTGCTCTTAAGTACTTTGGGCCATGTCATGCTCTCGCACCTGTGGCAGAGGGTGCCCAAGTGCATGTTTGGGCTTTGTAGCAGCTCTGGTTCAAATGATCTGCAATCTTAACTTGCACACAGCTTTTCAGTAGCTCAGCCTGACCAACTCCTCTGTGTGTCCTGTGCTGTTGCAGATATCTGAGTCCTTTGCTCAGAGCAGCTGGGGGGAGGATTGGTTGGATGTGGGTTGACTGGTACGCGTCGCAGGCTTATCCTGGGGATCATGGATGCTAGGGAGCGGGCAGGTCTCAGGGAAAGGAAGCTGCTTGCCTTATCTTTCTATTGCGGTGAATTTTGTAGAACAAGTTGCCTGGTTCTCCTCTCATCCTGATTGCATCTTCCGGACCTTCCAGTTCTATGTTCCCCACCTCTCGCCGGCATCGGTTCTGGCAATCACAGCTCTCTTGCCTGGGAAAGGTTTGTAACTCGGCATGTTTTTGAAGGGAGGGGCTGTCGTTCATACTAGCAGCTCTTCCGGGGCATTTAGGGGCAGTGTGATCCTGCAACTCCTGTTAAACAGCCCAACAGCTTCATTATGCTGATCACTTCAGCAGAGAGGTCCTCCCATGGAGCTGTTCCCCCAGACCTGCACTGCTTGGTCTTCCAGGAGGGGCTCTCCATACCTCTGCTGCCATGGGCCATAGCAGGAGACCTACTGTCCTAGCACATGATTCTGCTTCAGGGATTGCCCAATTGAGTGGATTGAAGAGCGTGTGGCTGGGATTCTCCAGTATAAACAGGTCAGGGGAAAGGGGTTATTTGGTGTCTGGTAGCCTGTCTTCTGCCTAGGAGAAGTGCTGCTCCAAGCCTTCCTTGTGCATTGACTACATCAGCACTATAGGAGGAAAGCCAGTAGCAGGAGGGGTGGGTTGGTCGGGGAATGACAGTAAACCCCTGAGTCCTGACTCTGTGTGTTCACCCCAGTGGATGCGTCCCTGTGAATGGCCATCAGGACATGCTGCTCCACAGTAGAACTGCTATGATTTATACAGTGCTCTCTTTGCGGCTTGTGTTCCAGGTGATTCCTGTTGCCACCCACCTGCTGAATAATGGTAGCGGGGTGGGAGTGTTGCAGTGTCTTGAACACATGATTGGTGCAGTCAGAGGCAAAGTGCTGGAGGTAAGTGTGTGAGCAGCCTAGGTGGGCCTGCACCGTATGCCACTAACACCCATGACCTTGTCTGTGCTTGCACTGTCCTGCTGCCTTTCCTCTCACTCCCTCTTCTTTCTCGGCCAGATTCACAACCATTTCACCCACAAGCCGATCATCCTGATTGGGTGGAACACAGGAGCCTTGGTGGCCTGTCATGTAAGTAACTTCTTGTCTTGCATCCTATCAGAGGCCATTTTACACTGTACCTCTTGAATAAAAGTCACCTGGATTGGCTCTGATTCCCACGTGCCCTCCTGGCGCTTGGCCCCATGCTGGATTGGGCATGGGTGGTAACTGAACAGAGCAGCCGTCAGGTTTATCCAAGCTACTTATAAAACAGCGAGGAACCCTGATATTCCCTGGCTCTTGTATTACCAGACCAAAGGCACTTGTGTGGCCCATCACCTGCCTCCCCCCTCCGTGTTACTGAATGTTCAAGTGGTGATGAGCAAGTTAAGTTGATTAGTGGCAGTTGGGATGGATGTGGCCGGTGGGGAACTGGATAAGGCAAACTAGGGCAATGGGTAAGAGTGGAGTTGGAGATGCCAGTGTAGGGGTTTGATACATGGTTGCAGTCCAGTGAGTATATGGGGCTGTTCCAGATATGTCACTCTGGCAGGGTATTGGAGTTAAAGGACCCACTTCTCTTCTAGAACATGAAGCACTCATTGAAGCAGACGGCCTGATTCTGCCCTCTTGTACTGCCCCTTGGAGTTCAGTTTGCACTTACATCCGGGCAAAAGTGAGCTATGGGAATCAGGCTCGGTGTCTTCAAGGGAGGTTCTGTATTCCAGGAACACAGGCAAGGGAGAAGAATAACTGTGCTTTCCCTCCTCTTGCAATCTCCGCATGAGCACTACAATACCAAGAAGGGGGTGGGGTAAAGTACAGTAGAGCCTCAGAGTTATGAACTAACCGGTCAACCACACACCTCATTTGGAACTGGAGGTACACAACCAGGCAGCAGCACAGACACAAAAAAGCCAGTACAGTGCTGTGTTAAACATAAACTAAAAAACTAAAGGGAAAGGTTTTTTTTAAAACAAAAGATTTGACAAGGTAAAGAAACTGTTCCTGTGCTTGTTTCATTTAAATTAAGATTGTTAAAAGCAGCATTTTTCTTCGGCATGGTAAAGTTTCAAAGCTGCATTAAGTCAGTGGTCAACTGTAAACTTTTGAAAGAACAACCATAACATTATGTGCAGTGTCATGAACCTTTCAGTGTTATGAACATCCCATTCTCAAGGGCTTCGTAACTTGGTGATTCTACTGCACTGGTGTATAAAGTTAAAATCACAGCCCATGCACACACGCTAAGGGCTGAACAAACTTCCTGGAGGGATTATGGCGCTTCTGTGCAATTCTTGTTGTATAGCTTCCACACATCTGACCTCCCTCCTCCTAACCCTGGGCAGCTAGGTAGCAAACCCTGTCTAGCCTGCACGTTTCATTGGGTAGAGAGATGAGAGGGCTCCTCCACCAGGAGGAGGTGGCTTAGTGCAGAAATTGAGATGAAAAGAGGAAGCCGCTTTTGGGAGGAGAATATTCTGTCCTCCAAGCAATAATACAGGCCCAGAGCGTGGAACCTGAGGGTGGCATGACGGGGGGTGGGGTGGAGCTGCTTGGAGATCCAGGTCGTAGGGAGGGAGAGACAGCTTAGGAAGAATCTAACTTCAGGGTGATAGAAAGAAGCTTGCTATTTGGCAATCACACCAAGTAAAGCCTTGTATTCCTAGATTCCTAGCTTCATGCTGAGCTGATGTTTGGAGTAATCTGTTCCTAGGATTATGTGTGACTCTATGATTAAAAGTCTGTCCTTGACTGGTGGTCTGCCTGTTGTCAGTACACAGCCCCAGTGTTCCCTCTCATTTTTTAGGTCCATGTGCGGAATGAATTTTGTTATGTGCACCAATATGGAGGTGATGTATGACACCACTTCAGGGCTAGGGCAGAGAGTTGGGGTGCGGGTTTTGGGGTGGGACTGGGAATGAGGGGTTTGGGGTGTGGCCTCTGGGCTGGGGCCAGGGATGAGGGGCTTGGGGGTGCAGGCTGAGGTGGGGAGAGAGGACTCCCCCCAGCCCTCTCGCTGCAGCAGCTCGGGGCAGGGGGAGAGGCGCCTCTCCCTGGTTGCAGCAGCTCTGGCGGGCCTGCGCTGGGCCAAGGGACGGGCTTCTCTCCCCCGGCCATGGCAAGTCTGGAGCAGGTCCGCTCTGGGGCCGGCGGGGAGGGGCGCCTCTCCCCTGGCCGCGGCAGCTCTGTGCTGGGGGAGAGGCATCTCTCCCCACTGCAGCCCTAAGCCCTTGCGCAGGGCTTAATAGGCAGCTGCGTGGCCACGCAGCTGAGAGGGATCTTAGCCCAACCCTGAAAGGGCTTCTTTCCTTTCCCTCCCATCCTGAGATCCTGTGTTGCAGCCTCCATCTTTTTGGGCACAAGCAAATGAGGAGTTTGAGATCTTTGCTAGAAGGAGGTATTGTCAAAGCCAGGGGTGTGCCATGGCGGGAGCCCAGCAGCGAGGGCTCTGCGAACTACGTTGACGCTGAGCTGGATTGTTCTGGGAGAGCTCTGGGTAATGATACTGTCTTGCTGGTCTCTCTAGGTCTCAGTGATGGAGTACGTCACCGCAGTTGTGTGCCTTGGATTCCCTCTGCTCACAGTGGATGGGCCCAGAGGGGTAAGCCCAAAGCAGGGGTCAGAGTTCAGAAGATGGGATTGGATAGTTAACCAGGCCACTGGATCTGTGAACTTGCTTTAAAGTCCAGCCAGAAGAGCAAGGGTCTGAAGTTTGGTTCTTCACCTGCAAGTATTTTCAAGTGTGTCTGAGCCCATCTAGTGTTTGGGGTGATGGAGAGCCAACAATCCGGGCTTTGGGCAGTGAATCACGGTGGGGCAGTATGGGAGGGAAGGAGCTCAAGGGTTTGACTGCATGCTTGGTGTGACGGCAGTGGTGTGTGCCTGTAACACATCTCTAGAGCCTCTCCTAGGCCTCACTCCAGAAGCAGTTGTTGATCTCACCTTGTTTTGCACCCAGCAACAAGAATGACTTAGGCAGACTTATCTGGTGGCCTGATGTGCTCCTTTGTTAGCTGGCCTGTTTGAGACTGTTTCAGGAGTGACCTTGGGACCCTGGTGCCACTCAGGTGACTAGCTTTGGGGGCTGTGTGAGAAGAGTAGGCCCAGGCACTGTATTGCCTCCATATAGAAGGCAGGGAGTTCCATACAAGGGACAGTTCTGTACCAAAGCCTTGTTCAGGGCCACATTTTCCCACTGGGAAAATCCCCTTTGGGGCGTAACTTGGAAAGTCCTGAGACTGCATGGTACTGGCCTGCGACTTACTATTGCATGTTAGTCGATCTAGCATTGCATTTGGGTAGCTATAGCAGTGATGGGGGAAAATGCAGCGAGAGTGGCTGTTTTGATAGGGGGTCAGTCTCAGCTGGTGTAAGTCAGTGGAACTACACCGATTTAGACCATCTGAGTTTTTGGCTCAGTATAAATGTATTTACTTGCCCCATAAAAGTCGTTAAGTCCCGGGCCTTCATATTCCATCACCCAATGGCCCCTCTGTCCTTCAGTTTTAAAATGTCTCGTTGTCCCATGCTCCTGCAGGATGTGGATGACCCCCTTCTGGACATGAAGACCCCAGTTCTCTTTGTGGTTGGTCAGAATTCTTTGCAGTGCAACACTGAAGCTATGGAAGATTTCCGAGAGAAAATCCGAGCTGATAACAGCCTGGTGGTGGTGGGAGGAGCTGATGACAATCTGAGGTATGGCTCTGTGACATAGTCCCATGCTGTTGGGATGCCGTCTTCCAGAAGCATTGAGCAGTGTCTGGTTGGGCCCATTGGCCATGCAAGAGGATTCTAGGACTTCATTCTGAAATTAGATGGGGACTGGATGGCTGACAGAATAAAGAGCCTTTTATTCCTGGGTAGTCAAGTTAAATCAGGCCCAGGTTGGGAGGAGAAACTTACTGCCATCAAAACAGCTATGTGGAATGAGTTGGTAAGACATGGTCCAGCTCCTAGTGGTCACATGTCCACTTCACAGTTGGCACACATTGGTGACTTTGTGGCAGTCAGAGCTTGAGTGGGCCATAGAGAATGTACTGTCCTCTTTGTGGCTATAAGTCATGCTTTTCCAGATCAAGGTGGAGGCAGGCAGGGCAGTGTGTGCGGGAAGCTTGTGCTGTTCCTGCCATCCAGGCTCTGTCTGTTCCATAGGCAAATGGCAAACTCAGTTCTCCAGGGCTGACAGGCTTTGAGCATTCATCATGCGGGGCTGATGGGTGCGTGTGGGGTGACAGACTGCAGCCGATTTACAGCATTCCTTTCCGCTGACAGGTTGAAAGTCCTGGGTGCAGCAAATATCCCCTTTGCGAAAGGCCAGAGAGCCTGAATTCTGTAGGCTTTCCTTTTCCAAGTCATTCTTGGCTCTGCTCTTGGAGGTGGATTTTGGCAGTTTGCAGTATCCTAAAGGGCACTCCTTTGGGAGGTGGTCAGCGGGAGAAAGGGTGCTGTGGGACTGGCAGGAAGCCATGGGCCACCTGCTCCAATCACACTGGTGTAAATCTTGAGTAACCCCATTGATCTCAATGGAGCTGTACTGCCGTAAAACGAATGTGAGAGGAGAATCAGGCCTGGCGGCCAAATTATGCAGGCGCTGTCATGACAGTTGTTCCGTGTAAGTAGGAGCCTATAATAGGAATGATCAGAAAACTGGGGAAGGGTGTGAAATGCAAAATGAGCCACTAGCAGCATTGAAAATGAAGCTTGAAGGGTGAAGGCGCATGTAGCCCTTCTGAGGAAGCTTTGGGCCTGAATTTCAGAGCTGCCGGGCCATTTCCCGCTGCAGCCAATGGGAGCGCCAGGCGCTCAGCATTAGAGCTGGATGAACAATGGAGTTTTTGCTTCGCTGGCAAATCCAAAACATTGAAAAAAAATTCGTCTCGGGTGAAAGCAGAACCAGTTTTTTGTTTGGAAATTTTCATTGAATCAAAAAGTAGAAAAATGTTCGTGTCAAAGCGACGTGTTTTGGTTCAATCCAACTTTTTTGATTTCAGGCATTTTGATAAAAGCCAAGGAGGACTAGATTCACAGACTGGGGGAGGAAGGGCAGCTGAGCCCTTATAACCTTGAACCCAGGGGTTACGGTTCTCTGGGGTGAGTGTCCAGGTTCAATTCCCACTTCTGCCCCATGGGGAGAAGGGGTTTGAACTTGGGTCTCCCACATTGCAGAAGAGCGCCTTCGCCTCTGGGATACCGGATAGGCTGGTGTAGGGTTTTCTCAGTCTCTCCTGTTGAAGCTGTTTCACTTGTTATAAATAAATAAATAAATAGTCATTGGAGCAGGGATGTGAACTTGAGTTGCGCACCTCCCAGGTGTGTGCCCTTACCACCAGGTGATAGTCTCACTCCTTTTCTAGTCACTGTCATCTGAATTTCACCCAGCTCTACTTGGCACATTGTGTCCAGCAGATGGAGCCCTTGAGTTAAGCACTCTTCGAGCTAATTAGCCCCTACTTCCTATTGGTGGAATCTCAGTAGCACAGCAAACCCTCATTTGATTATTGGCTTTCAAGCTAAGAATGTTGGCCACGGCGCGGTGGGGGCAAGGGAAAGGGGGGACGAATGAACATCTATTGACTCACCCACCTTTTTAAATAGGATAAGCAAAGCCAAAAAGAAGGCGGAAGGCCTGACCCAGAGCATGGTGGACAGATGCATCCAGGTAACAAGCAGAGAGATCTTTCGGAGCAGTTTCCCCTCCATAGCGTGACTGCCCAGTCGTCTCCATGAGCACACGCTCCAGTGCTGCTGCCTAGATTGACTGGGCAGGGGTGGGTAGGCAAGTGAAATCATTGACAGCATAGCTGTTAAGTGCCCTCGAGGTGAAATCAGTATTCCTGACATGTTAACCCTTTGGATGCTGCTATCAGGGCCATAGTCCTGCATTTGACTGGCCTGGGGAAGCAGGTGTTTGTGGTTCTTCCTTTCATGGTACGGAGAGCGGCATATTCCCCTCCTGTTCCCAGAGAGCCACCAAGATTAAGCTTTAACACAATACCTAGTAACATTAAAAATAGCTAAATTCTTCTTGTCTTGAGCAGCGTAGCTGGGAAGGTCTGAGGGGAGTAGAATCCAGCAAAGCCCAGGCTGTTCTCTCTGTTTCTGGAATCTTAGTATTTATTTCTTTAGACCATTAAGCTAAATTCCCTGCACCCTAGCAGGGCAGTAACTGGAAGCTGCTTCTAGGCAAATCGTGGCGGCTAGTTGTTAAGAGACGTCTGACCCCTGTGTAGGATGAAATAGCTGACTTCCTGACCGGAGTCCTCACCCGCGCGGATAACCATTCAGGCTCCGACCCCAGGGACCTCGATGCCGAGAAAAAGAAGAAACCACGTGACTTGACCAGGAGGGACCTGTCATTTGACTTGCCAGAAAGAACCAGCAGTCCCACCTCCCCGGCAGCCAAGGTGCCGGCCTCGCCTTCTGGCTCAGAGGTAGGGACTGGCCCTCTGGGATGTGGAGCTGGGGAAGGCCTGTGTTTGAATGACCATTTTGTGGGCTATTTTTGCACTGAGGAGCCAGGCTGTGAGAGCACAGAGATGATGTCAGTGTGGAGGGAGAAGAGGGGTGCTTATGGAGGTGTCAGCTGCTCACGTGGTGGCAAATGGCTCTTCCAAAATAGATGAGTTGCATTTTAAGGTTTCCTGCAAGGCTTAAGAACATAAGAACAGCCACAGTGGGTCAGATCAAAGGTCCATCCAGCCCAGTATCCTGTCTTCTGACAGTGGCCAATACCAGGTGCCTCAGAGAGAATGAACAGAACAGGTAATCAGCAAGTGATCCATCCCCTGTGGCCCATTCCCAGCTTCTGACAAACAGAAGCTAAGGGACACCATCCCTGCCCATCCTGGCTAATAGCCATTGATGGACCTATCCTCCATGAGCTTATCCAGTTTCTTTTTTAACCCTGTTATAGTCTTGGCCTTCACAGTATTCTCTGTCAAGGAGTTCCACAGGTTGACTGTAGGTTGTGTGAAGAAATACTTCCTTTTCTGTGTTTTAAACCTGCTGCCTATTAATTTCATTTGGTGACCCCGAGTTCTTGTGTTATAAGGAGTAAATAACACTTCCTTATTTACTTTCTCCACACCCGTCATGATTTTATGGACCTCTATCATATCCTGCTTTAGTCGTCCTTTTTCCAAGCTGAAAAATCCCAGTCTTTTTAATCTCTCCTCATACGGAAGCCGTTCCATACCCCTAATCATTTTTGTTTCCCTTTTCTTTACCTTTTCCAATTCCAATATATCTTTTTTGAAATGGGGCGACCACATCTGCATGCAGTATTCAAGATGTGGGCATACCATGCATTTATATAAAGGCAATATGATATTTTCTGCTTATCTATCCCTTTCTTAATGATTCCCAACATTCTGTTCGCTTTTTTGACTACCGCTGCACATCGACTGGATGTTTTCAGAGAGCTACCCACAATGACTCCAAGATCTTTCTTGAGTGGTAACAGCTAATTTAGACCCCATCATTTTATATGTATAGTTGGGTTTATGTTTTCCAATGTGCATTACTTTGCATTTATCAACATTAAATTTCATCTGCCATTTTGTTGCCCCGTCACCCAGTTTTGAGAGATCCTTTTGTATCTCTTTGCAGTCTGCCTGGGATTTAACTGTCTTGAGTAGTTTTGTATCATCTGCAAATTTTGCCACCTCACTGTTTACCCCTTATTCCAGATCATTTATGAGTATGTTGAATAGGACTGGGCCCAATTCAGACTCCTGGGGAACACCACTGTTTACCTCTCTCCAGTCTGAAAACCGACCATTTATTCCTACCCTTTGTTTCCTATCTTTTAACCAGTTACCAATCCATGAGAGGACCTTCCCTCTTATCCCATTACAGCTTACTTTGCTTAAGAGCCTTTGGTGAGGGACCTTGTCAAAGGCTTTCTGAAAATCTAAGTACACTATATCCACTGGATCCCCCTTGTCCACATACTTGTTGATTCCCTCAAAGAATTCTAGTAGATTGGTGAGGCATGATTTCCCTTTACAAAAATCATATTGACTCTTCCCCAACAAATCGTGTTCATCTACGTGTCTGATCATTCTTTTCTTTACTATAGTTTCAACCAATTTGCCTAATACTGAAGTCAGGCTTACCGGCCTGTAATTACTGGGATCGTCTCTGGAGCCCTTTTTAAAATTGGCATCACATTAGTTATCCTCCAGTCATTTAGTACAGAAGTTGATTTAAATGATAGGCTACATACCACAGTTATTAGTTCTGCAATTTCCCATTTGAGTTCCTTCAGAACTCTTGGGTCAATACCATCTGGTCCTGGTGACTTATTACTATTTTATTTATCAATTTGTTCCAAAACCTCCTCTAATGATACCTCAATCTGGGACAGTTCCTCAGATTTGTCACCTAAAAAGAATGGCTCAGGTTTGGGAATCTTCCTCACATCCTCAGGTGTGAAAACTGATGCAAATAATTCATGTAGTTTTTCTGCAATGGCCTTATCGTCCTTGAGTGATCCTTTAGCATCTCGATCGTCCAGTGGCCCCACTGGTTGTTTAGCAGCTTCCTGCTTCTGATGTACTTAAGACATTTTTTTCTGTTACTTTTTAAGTCTTTGGCTAGCTGTTCTTCAAATTTCTTTTTGGCCTTCCTAATTATATTTTTTTACACTTCACTTGCCAGAGTTTGTGCTCCTTTCTATTTTCCTCACCAGGATTTAACTTCAACTTTTTAAAGGATGCCTTTTTGCCTCTCACTGCTTCTTTTGCTTTGTTGTTTAGCCATTGTGGCACTTTTTTGGTTCTCTTACTATGTTTTTTAATTTGGGGCATACATTTAAGTTGTTCCTCTATTATGGTGTCTTTAAAAAGTTTCCATGCAGCTTGCAGAGATTTCACTTTTTGCACTGTACCTTTTAATTTCTGTTTAACTAACCTCCTCATTTTAGTGTAGTTCCCCGTCTGAAATTAAATGCTACCCGTGGTGGGCTGCTGTGGTGGGTTCTCCCCCTACCCCCCAACAGGGATGTTAAATTTTATTATGTTATGGCAGTTCAGGTAGATTACCTCTTGGACCAGATCCTGTGCTCCACTTAGGACTAAATCAAGAATTGCCTCTCCTCGTGTGCATTCCAGCACTAGCTGCTCCAAGAAGTGGTCATTTATGGTGTCTGGAAACTTAATCTGTGCATCCCGTCCTGAGGTGACGTACCCAGCCAATATGGGGATCGTTGAAATCCCCCATTATTATTGAGTTTTTGTTTTTATCGCCTCTCTAATGTCCCTGAGCATTTCACGGTTACAATCACCATCCTGGTCAGGTGGTCGGTAATATATCCCTCCTGCTATATTCTTATTCAAGCATGGAATTACTATCCATAGAGATTCTGTGGTACAGTTTGATTCATTTAAGATTTTTACTTCATTTGATTCTACGCCTTCTTTCACATATCGTGCCGTTCCCCCACCAGCACGACCTGTTCTGTCCTTCTGATATATTTTGTACCCTGGTATTACTGTGTCCCATTGATTATCCTCATTCCACCAAGTTTCTGTGATGCCTATTATATCAATATCCTCATTTAATAGGAGGCACTCTAGTTCACCCATCTTGTTATTTAGACTTCTAGCATTGGTATATAAGCGGGAGGGCGCCTGGGCTGGGGGTCGGAGTGCAGAGGTGTGGGGGGCGGGAGGGGCTGGGCTAGGGGTCGGAGTGCTGGTGTGGGGGCTTGGCCTGGGGGTCGGAGTGCCGGGCGAGGAGGCTTCAATTCCTGAATGCTAATCCTTGCTCTGATACTGACTCCTGGTGTGACTTTGGGCAGGTTACCTGCCCTCCATGCCTGAGTTTTCCTATCTGAAAACAGGGATGGTGATATCAAGCTTGGTCATCGGGGGTTGTGAGGGTCAAGTGGGAACTACTGATTTGTGGAGATGTAAAGTAATTGCTACACCAAGTATTATGAATAACCCATCGCTGCATCCTGCCATGGAAACCTGACTGGATGGGGCCTCCCTTCTCGTTTGGGCAGGATCTGTCCAGTGTCTCCAGTAGCCCCACCTCGAGTCCCAAAACCAAAATGGCTGCTGTGTCATCTGTCCAGAAGTCCAGCCAGATGGGTGCCACCCAGCTGCTGAAGAGACATGTGCAGAGAACAGACGGGGTCCTGACACACAAGCAGGCACAAGGTAATGCTCCAGCAGCTTGCTCCACTCGCTTCCTCCTTGTTACCCTGGTAAAGCCTCTTGGGGGTGTCACTGTCCAGCTATGCTCATACTTTGCCCCGCAGGACTAATCTAAAGTCTGCAAACTTCCTTTGGCCGTGTGACATTCAGATGGGGCAGTCTCCCCACAGCTCAGGCCCTATGCACTGTCACTCCTAAGCAGTGGCATATGGGAGCTGACTCTGGGCAGGAAACGGTAGTCTCTGTGCCATAAAAGAGTGAGTCACTTACAGGCCTTTGTTTTGCTATTGCCGAGACTGGGAAGGGTCTTTGCCCGTCCTGGTAGCAGTTGTAGAATGTCATGCCCAGTGGATGTGGGCACATCCATTTGGGAGCGCTTGATGGGTTGGTGGTTTGTATCCGTGAAGATTTTGCTAGGGAGTAAAGGGTGGTTGGGGTGGGTCAGGCCACTGAGACAGGATGAAGATGAGGGTCTAGCGCAGGGGTAGTCAGTAGGCGGACCGCAGGCCAAATCCAGACTGCCAGATGCTTTTGAACGGACCCCAAAATCTTATTTACTTATTATCATCGTTGTTGTTTTTTCTGGAATCTGGACCGTGACTGTACCTTGATCTTGGACCTTGACAAAAAATAATTGACTACCCCGGTCTAGAAGGCAGGGGAGGGCCAGCCACCAAGAAGGAAAGGCTAACCTGAGCCGTGTTTTTTGTCCTGTGGGATGCTGATAAGATCTTGGGATGCGCCTTCAGTCGTGCGGGGAAAGAGGTCGGAAAGGTCTGACAGTCAGTGGTCTGTCAGTGTAGGTGGGGTTGTTGTAGCCATGTTGATCCCAGGATATTAGAGAGACCAGGTGAGTGAGATGATATCTTTTATTGAACAACTTCTGTTGGTGAGAGAGACAAACTTTTGAGTTACCAGAACAGGAGCGCTGTATAAATTCGAAAGGTTGTCTCTCTCGCCAACAGATGTCAGTCCAATAAAAGATATTACCTCCCCTGCCTTGTCTCTCAGTGGAGTGGCAGGTATGTTTTCCTCTGGAACTTGTGGATAATATTTTGTCACAAATGGGCCATAGATAAGCCCTCCTGGCAAATACTATTGATTTAGTTGGGGATTGGTCCTGCTTTGAGCAGGGGTTGGACTAGATGACCTCCTGAGGTCTCTTCCAACCCTGATATTCTATGATTCTATGATAATTGGGAAGTAGTTCTCCAGTCTCCAATCTCTCTTGCTTCCTTTGCTCAGGACAGATCCGAACAGGCCTGCCAGTTCCCCTTCAGCATTGCCCTGGGCTCCTGCTAGTTCTATGCATTCTTTCTCTGGTTCACAGAAGGTTGCAGACTGGAACTTGAGTCCAGGTCTCCCACATAGTAGAGCAATGCAAGAACCGTTGAAGTCTGCTCCGGCCTATGTTTTAGCTATAGGAGCAAGTTCCTGGTGAGTGCGTGAAGGGAACTGAGCAGGAGAAGGCTCTGTGGTGGGTATCTTGGCAGACACTTCTGCAGGGTAAAGACAGTCCAGAGGGAGGTTCATCGAAGTGTTGTGGCAATGAATGTTTGCGTGTACTAGTTACTGTTTTCCAGTCATTGCCAGCATTTCAGCTCAGAGATGCCCAGTGTGACTAGCTGAAGGGCGTCTGTGTGCACAGCTCCAATACTAGACATCACAAGCCTGCTCATGCTCCCTGGAGGCAGTAGTCAGGGGACAGTCAGGGGGCTGTGGGAAGGATGGTGTGTAGTTTGGTAGTGCTCTCAGGGAGGGAGGGAGAGGGATGTCTCCAGACCTGTTGCCCCTTCCCAGGAGGGTGTGATGCATTGCAGTTTGGGGGATCAGTCAGTGCTGTCTCCAGATGCCCTGAGGCTGCATCACGAAGCTGTACTTCCATCTGTCAGAGTGAGTGGGATCCGCAGAGCTCCCCGCGGACCAGCTGTGGGTCCCAGGGAGTGAGTGGGGTGTGCAGAGCTCCCCGCTGGCCAGTTTGGGTCCTGGAGAGTGCGTGGTGGTTGCAGAGCTGCCTGCCCCCTGCCTGTCCCCTCCCCCTCCCAGTGAGAGCCAGCTGTGATACTGTAATTCTCTCTGATTCATTTCAGCTCAGTTTGCTGCTTTTCTGAAACAAAACATGCTGGTGAGGAAAGTTCTTCCTCCTGGCACCTCTTCATGTCTCTTTGGTGAGTATCTCCTCACTTCCTCTCTCTCTCCGCTTCCTTCCTCCTCTGGCTTTCCTCCATCACCTTTCTCTCCTCCTTGCACTGGTTTGGGGGGTGTTCCAGCGTGTGGTCCCCCTCTCTCTGCTCTTTGCTTTCTCATTGCTGTAGTGGGAGCTGAAGCAAAACAGCCACACCCCTCCCCTGGCTTTCCCTCTCTCTGGCAGGTAAATGTTCCCTGGGAGTGACATGATTTCGCAGTGGTTTGCTCTGATGGACTGTGGAATCATGTGGGTGACCTGGCAGCTTCTTGTGGTCAGGAGCGTAACCCTTTGTGTGCTGGGTCTGACTGGCTGAGATGCAGACCCCAGCACGGGCAGTTGTGCTTTTGACATGGAAGGCGCTTCCTTGATGCATGGTATGGGAAAGTGCTTTGGACAGCCTGTCGAGGGTGCAGAGACGGGGCTGCTTAGTGGCTCAAAGAGGCCGGCTGGAGCATCTTTCCAAACCCATGGAGAGTTGGAGGAGGAACAGCAGAGGAGTGGGTAGGGAGGGCGAGGGACTCCTTGGGAAAGCAGGAAGGCAGTGCTGAATTGGATCCTGAAATGGATAGGAAGCCACTGTTGATAGTGGGAGGATGGGACTGAAGGAAGACACTGGCTACTGTATGTCAGAGCCTCTGAGACCTAGAGATGAGGGGACCAGATTCATAGCTCAGCTAAATGGATGCAACTTCATTGCCTCCAATGGCATTGGCCCCAGCTGTGGAGTCAAGCTGAAGGACTTGAGGTTAGAAGAGGTGGGTGACAAAGAGCTGAAGGAGGATTTTAGCAGGGTTAGGCTGGTGGGCGTGTTGGGAGACATTTCAGTTGCTGTAATACCCGGATCTCTCTCTAATGTGAGTTGCTTTGTCATGACATGACCCGTCAGTGCCAGAGTGGGTGGCCCCCGGATGTGGGGAGTGCGAGTGTGATAGAGGAACACCTCTCTATAAAGCATGGTTCATCATGGCATAGAGCTGGTGGCTTCTTGTCTAGACGAATGAAGCTCTGGATAATTAGCTGGAGACCAATGGGACTGTGGGGTGCTGAAATTGGGTTCTCTGAGATACCAGGAGGTTCCCATCCCTCTCTCTGCCTAACACACACAATTGGTTATTGTCCAGACACTCCCTTCTTGGGGTTTGGCTGTATCCAGAAGTGATATAACAAAGCCAGGCAGGACTGTATAGACAAGCAGGTCCTAGTCTAGGCTGATTACTGATTGAGTTCTCCCTCCCTTAAGCTCTGCCTCTGAGAACTTTGTTTTTTCTACTACTGTGTTGGAGGTAATGAGGTCCCCCTGGTCAGGCTGCCTGGGTGACTCAGCAGAGTAGCTCTGCACTTCCCCGCAGGGTCTGAACACCCAACAGCAGCTCACAGGCACAAAAAGGATTCAGTGCTTAACTGGGGTGATTCTTGCTCACATGCTGTCCGGATGGGAAGAGATTTTTCCCTGGGACATATTGGCAGCAGCCTCATAGAATCATAGAATAGCAGGGTTGGAAGGGACCTCAGGAGGTCATCGAGTCCAACCCCCTGCTCAGAGCAGGACCAATAACCAACTAAATCATCCCAGACAGGGCTTTGTCAAGCCTGACCTTAAAAACCTCTATGGATGGAGATTCCACCACTTCCCTAGGGAACCCATTCCAGTGCTTCACCACCCTCACCCTGTTTCTGGAGCATCGAAGAGGCAGCATCAGTAGGATCCAGGTGTGCAGTGTTCCACACCATCAAAGGGGCACCTCCGTCTCTGCCATCCAGCACTTTATGGGAAAATGCCTTCATGTGGTTACATTGGATTTGCCCACTGGCAGCTCTGACAGTAGCTAGTGTGAACCCAGGGCTGGTCACACTGTCTTTCAGCCTGGCTGTTTCTGCGTCAGTGTGGCTGAGGAGAGCGATTCAGCCTGGCTGCAGGAGAGCAGCGTGGTGGGAAGCCATGGTGAAGTGGGAGCAGTAGGTATGTCTAACTATAGCTCAGAGAGCTGGTGCCTGGGGGTTAAGCCTGAGCACACAGGGAGCTCTTCCCATCTGTTGTGAGAACAGGAGTCTGTGTGCGCCACAGTAACCATGTAATGAAGGAGGCTTTGATCATGCGGAATGCAAGGGGGGGTGTTTGATCACTGGTTCCTACAGACTATCATGGATGCTTTGAGGAGTAGTAGCATCACTTCCCCCTGCAGGTGCCATTTCATGGTGCTGCCCAGCTGATGGCGCTGTGTGGTGCGGTTGATGCTCAGGCGGTCTCAGGGGCTTTCACAGCGGAACTGATGCCTGTAATCTCTTTGCATAGGTGATCAGAAACTCTGGGTAGTTCCATTCACTCGGCATGTTCACAGTGCTGGGGAAGGTATTTAAGCTTTGCACGTCTGTTAGCAGTCAGCACCCCACCTTGCTCCCTCAAAGCAGGACCCTGGGTGCAGGTGATAAGATAATAATGCATTGATGCTTGCATTGGGTTAGAGCAGTGCCAACAAATAAATGCGTAGCAGTAAAGTGGTTCAACTGCACTCTCCCCCAGCAGTAGGTCAGGGGACCTGCTCCTGCAAAGTGGTGTCATTGATCTCCAGGAGGATGAAGACTGTTCAGTAAGGAACTTGGACCCCAAGGACAGACTATTTCTTCTACACACCCGCCCCTCCTCCCCCACCCCCATAGGAGAAGGAATTAACTACCTCAGTGACTTTTTGCAAGCTTTGTATATTCTTGAATTTAGAACCGCAGGGCTGGAAGGGACCGTGACAGGTCACCTAGTCCTGCCCCCTGTGCCGAGGCAGGGCCAAGTAAACCTAGACTAAACCTGACAGGTGTTTGCCCACCTGTTCTTAAAAACCTGCTGTGATGCGGATTCTGCAACCTCCTTTGGAAGCCTGTTCCAGAGCTTAACTCCCCTCAGAGTTAGAAAGTTTTTCCTAATCTCTAACCTAAATCTTGCTTGCTGCAGATTAAGTCTATTACTACTTATTCTGCCTTCAGTGAACATGGAGAACAGTTGATCAGTGTCATCTTTATAACAGTCCTTAATGTATTTGAGACTGTTCTCAGGTCTCTCCTCAGTCTTCCTTTCTCAAGACTGACTCAATGTCTCCAGTTTTTGTAACCTCTCCTCACAGGTCAGGTTTCCTACATCTTTTATCATGTCTGGTGCTCTCCTCTGGACTCTCTCCAGTTTATCCACATGGTTCTTCAAGTGCAGCGCCCAGAACTGGTCATAGTACTCCAGCTGCGGCCTCACCAGTGCTCAGCGGAGCGGGACAATTACCTCCCATGTCTTACATACCACATTCCTGCTAATGCACCCCAGAACGATAGTAGCCTTTTTCACCACTGCATCGCATTGTTGGCTCGTATTCAGTTTGTGATCCACAATGACCCGCAGATCCTTTTGAGCAGTACTATGAGCTAGCCAATTATTCTCCGTTTTCTAGTTGTGCATTTGATTTTTCCTTCCTGTGTGCAGTACTTTGCTCTTGTCTTTATTGAGTTTCATCTTGCTGATTTCAGACCATTTCTCTAATTTGTCCAGGTCATTCTGAGTTCTAATCCTGTCCTCCAAAGTGCTTACAAAGGGTTGGTGTCATGGACCTTACTCCTATCGCCCCTTAGCCCAGTGTGGACTGAGACCAGGTGTGGTGGGAACTCCCTTTCTGAGCACTGTAGAGGTGCACCTTTTGCATTGAAAGCTGGCCTTCATTTCATCACCCTTGCTCGTTCTCCTGCACCAGGCTTACTTCTCCAGTGAAGAGATGGACACCATGGTGCAAGCCATGAACTCCAGGGTTCCAAATTGAGATTAAGCAGTTACAGATCAA
Organism: Terrapene triunguis; assembly: GCF_002925995.2. Lineage (NCBI taxonomy): Eukaryota > Metazoa > Chordata > Testudines > Emydidae > Terrapene > Terrapene triunguis. Next base: position 3,791,624 of record NW_020664400.1, read on the forward strand.
CAGTGGAATACAAATGGGCAAGATTTGGTCCTGAGAAAGGATGGTCTTGTGGTTAATTATCACTTCTGTTCCCCTAGTGCCCAGGGTACCAGTCATGATGAGGGTCCCATTTTGCTAGGAGCAGTGGTGTATGCTCCAGAGAATTTACAGAGTAGGCCTCAGGACAGAACAGATGTGCTGGGGCGGGTTGGGAGGATGAGGTACAAAGGAACTGTTGAGCAGAAAAATGGAAGTCTCGGCTTGCCTATGTGAGGCCAGACAGGTTAGGATATCGGACAGAGGCAGGGGATCTAGCTCTGCCACAGATGCCCTGTGTCACCTTGGGCCTGCCACTTAGGAACAGAGCCTCAATCCTGAAATCAATGGGAATTAGGCACCTAAATACCTTGAAGGATTTGGGCCTTAGTCTTTGTGTACCTCAGTTCCTCATCTGTACCTTGGGGGATAACAGTGTTACCCTGCCTTGCAGGGGTGTTGCGAGGGTATGTACAGGAATGATTGAGCTGCACAGTTGTGGTGGTGAGCACCAAGGAAACACGATAAAGAACTGACTCTGGCAAAGCAATGGATGTGGGAGTCTAGCAATGTGAGCTGCAGTGCAGGGACGGCTGGAGCAGAGCACAGGGACTCAGCAGCTGAGGTCTGGTCCCAGCTTTGACAAAGGCTTGTGTGAATTTGGACAAGTCACTTTACCTCTCTCTGGGCCACGAGTTTCCCCATGGGTAAAATGGGGATATGTGATGGGGGGCTGGTATTTGTACTGTGTTTTGGAAATGAAAAACACTTCTGTAAGGGGCATTATTACTGCAGTGGTTCATAGAGTGATAAGCCTGCACTGTTCTTCAGTGCAGAAGAAGACAGGATCCTTAGACTGTGCTGCCTTAGAATATGAAGAGCTCATGCTAAATACAGTTTGTGATGCACAAGGAAATCAGGTTAGAGAAGTGAGTGGTAAGGAGAGAGAGGACTCCCCAGCGGCCGGTGATGGGACACTAGATGGGGAGGGCTCTGAGTTACTACAGAGAATTCTTCCCCGGGTGTCTGGCTGGTGGGTCTTGCCCAAATGCGTAGGATCGAATTGGTCACCATATTTGGGGTCAAGAAGGAATTTTCCACCAAGTACTGACAAGCTGAAGTTGTCTCCTCAGCAAACGTCATTCCTGCCTGAGTTCCCTGCTTGTACCCTAGGTGCCAGGCCTCCCGGACATGGTTGAAAACGGGGTGCAGAAAGCACTGGTGAAGGGAGCTGGGGGAAATTCGACACAGGGCATTCTGGAAACGTGCTATTAGAGTTGAGCCCAGGGCAGCTTCGTCTGTCCCCTTCTGCCATGTCACTGTCATGGGGGACTCTGCAGAAAAGTTTGCATGTTTAGTATGAAGTGTTGTTCTGTGGGCTGGCTCAGGGTATGTCTATGCAAGAAATGCTACAGCGGCACAGATGCAGCACTGCAGCTGGGCTGCTGCCGTGTTCACACTCACTAGAGTGACAGAAGCGGGTCTGCCAGTGCTGTAGTAAACCCACCTCTTCTGTCGACTAGTGGTGTCTACACCGGGGTTTGGGGCGGCTTAATTACATTGCACAGGATGTGAAATTTTGTAGTTAAGGCAACATAGACCAGCCCTCAGTAACCAACTTCCATTTCCCAAAATCTCCCCAGGAAGCAGCCTGAGTTTGAAACATCTAGATTCTATACTGAAAATCCTGTGTCCACCTCAACGTCTGTGCAGCACCTGGCACAACAGGGCCTTTTACTGTATTTAAGGATTAGAATAAGGAAAATAATATAAAACAGAGGAAACAAATCAACCAAATACAGAAGCCTTGGCGTGCTGCTAGTCCCTTTGCTCAGCCCACAGACAGTGACAGACTCTGTAATATTGCAGTAAATACGGCCTTCTCCGGTCCAGGTAAATAATGGGCACTGTTTTCAAACAGCTCTTTGGCAGACCTTTAATCAAATACCAATTTGTTATGAAGGTTCTTTACAGGAGCCCACGCCAGTGACCTGTAATTCAGAGGGGCATCTTCCTACATGTTCCTGTGTCCAATGGTAGTTTTCAGGAGCTACCTCAACAGCTGAAGTTAAACTCAGACCTGACTCTTCCACAGATGCCTTGTAAAAATGTTAACAACATCTTTTGTGTGTCTCTCGGCTTTCAGAGAGATCTGAAATCTCACCCAAGATCTCTCTCCAGTCTTTGCTGCTTTTTTCCAAGTTCTTGAGGTGGTTCCCAACTGGCTTGAGGGCTCTTGGTGTCCCTTTTTGACCTCCAGAAGCACCACGTTCACACACACACCCGGGAACTTGGACTGTCTTGCCCTTTTATATGGCTGGAGCCCAGTAGATAATTGGTTTCTAAGAGTCTGAGTAAAACCCAAACCTCAGCCAGGCAGGCCATAAAGTTTCTCAGTCTCACAAGGACCACGGTGTAGGCCCCCTCCTTGCCCAGCCACAACTTCCTCGCCCTGCAATTTCCCTATGTCAAAAGACGAAAACGGAGAGGCAGACCCAGGTTGCTGTAGCCCTGACACAGGCCTTCAACACCAGCACCCTGCGACGCAGCATCTGATGGGGGCAGCTGAGCTAGTCAGGAGGGTTTCACACAATCCGTTCCTATTCTCACTTGGCTCCTGCACTTCAGCAGTTTGCAGAGCAGGGCCTAAAGGCCAGGCCTGGCTGTCACAGAGTCAGCCCTGGGGCTCAAGCGGGAGCAACTTGTGCTGTGGTGCTGAAGGCCTTAGGGTTCCGGTGCAGCCTGGGGCACGGGTCACTTGCAGGTTTACACTAGTGTCAATGGTGATTCTCTGTAACTTAATGTCTTTAAACCATAATTTGAGGCCGTCAGTGACTCAGCCAGAGTCCGTGTAGATGATCATGATGGTCCTTTCTGTCCTTAGAGCCTGAGTCCTGGTGTATGGGTGGTAGGAGGGGGCAGCATGAAGGAAGCTGTGGAGAATATGCATGGGCTTGTGTCCCTCTCTGGGTATATATTGCATTATCATCTGTGCTGGAATTATGCTCAAGGCACCAGGTATTGGTTTCAAATATATGCTTCTGTCTCCCCCAGTTCCAGTCTCCTCAGAGCAGCCAGAAGGGACTGAGAAAGAAGATGTGCGAATGCAGCTGAAGAGACATCAAACCCCCAGCCCGACCCATTGCAGCAAATCCTCCAAGCGAGCCAAAATCAAGGTGACCATTGTCTCCCACGGGGAAGCTGCTGGCACAGGGAATGGAGTGCCCCTCGTTGCACAGCCGGAAAGTGAGTCCCAGTTCCAGAACTGCTCTTTAAACCAGAGACATTTACATTCAGTGACATGTGCATGGAGAGCAGGTAGTTGGTGTGTCCCAGGCCAGCTCTGGGTATGAGGATGTGTCTGCTGACAAAGATGGAGCCAAAGGGGTAGGAACCTTCTTCTTTAAGGATTTAGACATGGCAGGCAGTCTAAGTGGTTCCAGGTGCCAGCGACTTGGTGCGCAGTGATGCTTGGGGAAGGCTGGGGTTTGAAGTCCCTTAATAGATACACAGCAGAGCCTATGGCATAAGCTTCGGTTCTAGAGAGTCATTCAAATTGCATATGCCAGGGTGAAAGGCTGATTGTGTGGGGGGCACAAAGACGTTTTCCCTCCATGTATGACATTGCACCATCTACTGAGTTGGGAGGGAGATGGTCTTTTCAGTTTCCTCTGAAGCTTCAGGCCATTGCTGGATGCAGGATGCTGGTCTTGAGGGACACTCGGTCTGGTTCGGTTTTGTAAGTCTGTGGCTTGCTTAAGTGTCCCTCATACCCTGATGCCGTAGAAGTGACAACAAAGGACTCCCAAACAGGTTGGAATCTCTCTGCAAAGATCTCATCCGGGACCAGCTCCTGCCATAAAGGGAGGACCATGTTGGGATTTGATGTTGGCTCCCACTGGAAGAATCTCTGTGTATTCTCGGTATAGAATAGTTTCCTGCTCTGCTGATCCCCTTGGGCATTGCAACGGCCTGTCAAATACACCTTTTATATGTACATGTGCAAAACCCAACTCTTCTCCAGTCTTCTCCTGGGTTAGGAAAACCCTGCTGTGACGTGAGTTGCAACCTGGTGAGCTGCAGTCCAGAGAGAGCTGTAGTGTGTTCAGCTTTGTTTCCCTTCAACACTGGAGAGGAGGCCAGGAATTTTGTTTGCTTATTGTAACCACGGTACATGAAGGAAACTCTCTGTTGTGGTAGGCCAGGTTGATGCATAGTAGGACTTCTGCTTGGAGCACCAAAAAATAACTCTTAAAGGTAATTGTGAGTGAGCAGAATTAGTGTGCGGTGTAGAGCTGAAAGGGTCAGCACGCCATTCCAAAGCCCTGGGAAATCAGAGATTTTTCAAAGCTGTAAAGTAAATCGATCCATTTTGCAACATTTCTTGGTTAATTTAACAGTTGGTTTTACTGTGAAAATTAACTAATGAATATATTGTGGCTTACCTTCAACAGCTTTGAAAGTCTCTGATTTCCTGGACTTTTTTTTTAATTTTCAAAACTTTATTTCTTTTCACAGAAAAAAAATGAAATGCAGAAGTAAACATGAACCAAACAAGAATTCCCTCTTACCGTGCGTGAGCAGGAGGAATACACAGGACAAACGCATTTGTATCCCAGACACCGCAATAAACAAATATTGTAACTCACCGGCCTTTCTGTGTATTTTGTAAAGTGTCTCAATAGAATGCTTACAAAATCAACCACTAGAAAACCGGCATGTGCTCAATGATCCATCGAGGCAGTAGAATTGTATTATAATAATAATCTGGCAAGGAGGAAGTGGGGGTGCGAGTGAAGGAGAGGATTAGTAGAAGCGGATTAGTGGAAGTCACCAGAGATGCTTGCATCCCTGTGCTGAGCACCTGGTATCCAGTGCTTTCCAATGTTGAAGCTGATTCCCTCAGTCCTATTGTGCATCACGAGATTGTCGCAATGGCAACTTCCTGGTTTTATTAGTGATTCTATTCAGTTTGATGTTTCTGGAACGACTCGCTCTCCTAGAACGTGCTAGAAAATATCTGGGACTGCACTGGAGCTTTCCTTTAAAAAGTGCTCCGAGCAGCAGGATGAGCTCGGTTCCCCCAGCACTGCTCTGTGTCACTGAGTCGTGTGTGATAGCGGGGGTTCCCCACAGGCTGGAATAGGGCAGAGCTTTACGTCTCTTGTTTTTCTTTATTTCCCACAGGTGTGGCAGGAAAGCTCCCCACCGTGACCGCAGGCCAGTCTGGGTCAGGCGTGAAGGAGCTCTCGGGATTACTTACCACCCCCAAGTGAGTGTATCGTTTTATTTTTAATCTGTGGAGCTCTGAGAGAGCTGAGCCGATGCCAGGCTCCAGAGAGCCGTGATTTCAGTGTCTGCCACTTCCTCAGACCTTGAGTGTGAAAGGACATGTCAGATGTCCAGCTCTGAGTCTGAATCCTGAGATACAGGAGACATCCAACCCCCTGGAACCTACCCCTCATGGGTGTTGACTTGTTGCAGGGCAGTCCTGAGACGTGTTGGCAGAGCGAGGGGAATAGCGGGGAGGGTGTCCCGGTGGTAGGTATATCTCTCTCTATATGGTGGAGACAAAGATTGAAATGATAGATTCAAACCTCCTGATCTTTTGTGACCCTGGCACTGCTTTATCTCTCCCTGCATCTTCTGCCTTAACCTGGACTCCAGTTCCTGTCCTTAAAGAATCTTCCCTGCCCGGCCCTTGTCTCTGCCAGTACGGCAGCCCTGCCTGCTGCCAGACTCTTGCTCCCCAGGGCTGGAGGAGTATTTAAAGTAATTCTCCTTTGAAATGCTCCCCCCCCACCCCCGGGGGTGCGTGTGTTCTTGCTGTGCATCTAATGCTGCTTTAGTCTTCTCATCTCCCATGGTGCCGCTCTGGTTTGCTGTATGCCTCAGAGCGGCAGCCCTTCCTTTAACCGGGAACTGGAGTCAGGATCTGGAAAATAAAAACAGTTTTAAATTGAGAAGTCCCTTTAACTCCAAAGGTGGAGTCTGTCTGTGTATAACACCCAGTCAGCATGGCATGGGGGCAGAGGGCTACAGTCACCCGTCATTTCAGAAATAGACATCCTACTCTGTTTGTGCGTGCTTCTATCTCCCACCATGGAGGCACAGTCGCTGCTGCTGTTTTGAGTTCACCACAGTAAAGTTTTCAACCTCACCCAGCCCTTCCAGAAGAGTAGCTATGGGCTGCGTTTGACCCCCTGGCTGCAATCTTTGTCCTGGAAATACATCCCCTTGGAGTTTGTTGGTTACTGGAGTGCATTTGCTGTGTTTCTCTGTTTTCCAGGCTGAATTCTGTGGCAGAAACCCCCTCCCTCAGCTCTACCCCCTCGGCCATGATCCCTAGCAGCACAGCTCCCAGCGCCTTCCATTCCTTGCAGAGCAGGCTGGTGGCCAGCAGCACCCACTGCAGGCAGGCCCAGCCTAGCAACACGCTCCAAGGTACCCACCTCTTTCTTCATGCCTATGAGATGGATCTGGGGAATTAGTCGTGTGTTTCCCTGCCTGCACCTTTGCTGTAACCCGGGAGTGGCCGAGAGCTTTCTCAGTGCTCGGCTATCCCAGCGGTTTAACGAGGCCAGGAGCTGGAAAGTGAGCCTGGTGGAGGATGGAACACGGGGCCAGGCCCTGTTTCCATTGAGGTCAAGGGCAGCTAGACTGGGTGACATTGTTTCAGCAAATAATACATTTGCAGAAAAGTCCATTTTTGGGGAAATTTCAGGTCAGATTTGGCAAATAGTATAAAACTAGAAATGGGGGGAAAAATTCCAAAGTGGTTTATTTTGGCCCATTTTTAAATGGAACATTTCAGCTTTTTTGTTTTGAAACGGTGTTTTGTTTAATAATTTAGCTAGTATTAAAAAAAGGTGAAAGACGTCCAAAAATGACCGGGAGCAAAACAGAAAAACGTGAAGAACAAACAAACCAACCCCAGATGTATTTTTTTTTATAAGAAAAACCATCAAAATTCAATTTCAGTTTGAACCAAATCACATTTTTGTCAGATTTTTTGGTTCAGCTTCTGAAATAAAAAATCAATGATGCGCTCAGCTCTAATGGCAGCATTTCCACCGAGTTCAGTTGCACGGGACCAGGAAGTGGCTCGCTATCTGGTGTTCTAGACATGACTGGCCCTGCCTACACTGGGCGCACATCCCGTTTGCAGTCATGTGAGTTGATAGATGTTGGGTCGTGTTCTAGAATGGTGTTTTCCTACTGAAGACATAGCTCATAGGGAGGACCGAGGGGCTCCCACAGGTCAAGAGACAGCATAACTCAAGGGGACAGTCTCCTGCTGGAGCTAGTCCACCAAGGGTGAGAAACTAGCTCTTCCTGGCAGGTTGTTCCCCAGCCTTGTTTGCTTTCAGGAGCAGCATCCGCTAGCAGCCTCCTGCAGGGACTGAGCTTCAGCCTGCAGGACATCGGCACCAAATCACCAGCCCTTCCAGTGAGCGTAGCATCCGTGGGGCCGTCCATACAGGTAGGCAGCCATAGCGATATGGAGGGTTTCAGATAGGCACGGGCTCTCCTGGAGAGTGGGAAACTGGATCTTGAGAGCTGGGGAGGACAGCATCCTTGTCGCCATGGATGAAGTAGAGCTCTGTTGCGGGTAAGAAGCTCTGTTGAGGCTCCTGCTCTTGTGTTTGGCGCTTGGGTCAGGAGGAGGGTACTTGTGGACCAAGGGTGTTGGGTGCCTTCTCTACAAGGACCACTGCTATCTGCAGCCTGCCCTCCCATCTGGAGGCTGGGTGCAGTGACAGCATGAGGTGCATGGCAAATGGGAGTTCTGGCACAGGAGGCATTGAAACCTAGACTGGACAAAACACTAGAAAATGTAATGTAGGGAATGGTCCTGCACAAGCCCCGGGGAGTGGGTGAGAAGAGCCTGCTGGGCCTCTTCCACTCTCGCTTCTCACAGTGGAGTGGATTGCAACCCCATTAGCTCTAGCAGGGGCAGCCTGCGGAGACTTCAGGTCCCACCCTGCAATGCTCCACCTCTATCTGAGCAGCCTCCACGCAGATCAAGGTGGTTTATTGCATGTCAGGGCCAGTAGTCTCCATGGGCTGCCCCTTCATTTTAAAATCAGGGTGTCCATGGTGAAAGGGCCAAACTTCATCGACCCTTGGGCTGAGATGCACTCGCTGCCTACTGGGATGAAGGGTGGGAAGACTCTGCCAGACCTCTGAGACCTCGAACTGCCCTTGAGAGTGAGGGGGAGCAGGGAAGGACATCCTGCCCCTTCTTCTCTGGTGCTCACCGCACTTGCCTTGCCTGGCAGACCTCAGCTGGGAAGACACCGGCACCTATCCAGAGTCTGAGTGCCATAACCACGGGCACCGGGACAATCGTCCGCACCATTCCAGTCGCCACATCCTTGTCGTCTCTTGGAGCCTCAGGGAGCGGGAAGCCCACGGCTATTCACCAGTTGCTGACCAACGGTGGGCTGGCCAAGCTGGCCAGCAGCCTTCCTGGCTTGGCTCAGATCTCCAATCAAGCAGCAGGTAAGGGACTAGTGCTGGTGGGGAGTTGTGAGATGGAGATGCAGGCACCCGCCCATCTCCTTTCAGACTGTAGTTCGCATTTACAAAGCTTGTTTGAAGTTCAGAGTGCTCTGTGAACGCCGACTTACCCTCCTGATGCTGCTGCGAGGAGGGAACTATTGCCTCCCCCTGTGGAGACACTGAGGCACAGAGAGAGGAGGCGATTTGCACAAGGTGTCCCAGTGAGTCAGTGGCAGAGCTGGGATTGGAATTCGTGAGTCCAGCAAGAGAATTTACATCCCTCGCAGGGTAAAGGGGGGATCCGCCACCATGGACCGTGAACAGCCATCTCCTCCCCAGTAGGAGTTGATCATCATGCGCATGATTGAAGTCCCCTTTGCATGTTCCTTAATACCAGACTGAATTATACCTCGCATGGTTTAGGATGGCTTGCAAACAGGGCCAGGCGGCTGCTCTGAACAGCGAGTCCCCTAATTCATAGCATTCCAGGCGCCATAGAGCCAAGATCCAGGTATGGATGCGGGCTGTGTGTTCCTCAGAGATGCCAGCCAATGTCAGCCTTGCCCTGTCTGCTCACCCGAGCTAGTGTCTGCCATTCCAGCCGTCAGCTCCATGCTCTGGAACTCGCATTACGTCGTGCTGAAGTCCTCGTTACACAGCACGTGGTCCGTTAATAGGAAATGTGCATGGGGTCTGGGTGCAGGTCTCCGAATATTACTGCCAGCGATTGTGCCTGGAGAGCTCATGTTGGGCTTTCCCAGAGGTGGATTTGCTGTGCTGTATGTTGTGCTGGGCACTGTGATCCTTGCCACACTCCATGTTCGTACTGTCCTACAGCTAATCTCCAGTCGCTGGCAGTTTGGGAGCAGCTGCCTGGCAGCTGGCGGGGGGGTTGTGACTGTTTGATCTGCTTTTCCTGTGAACGGAAGAACCAAGCCTGGGGTAAAGCGTGCGCTCGGAGATCGGCTGGTCGCAGTGACTTGCCTCGCTCCTGTCTCTTCCAGGCTTGAAGGCTCCAACTACCATTACAGTGACCCTGCGGGGGCAGCCTAACCGTGTCACTGCCCTGAGCCAAGCGGCCGTGGGGACTATCCAGCCCCAGCCGGAGGAGCAGCAGCTGCAAACTCAGACACCTCAGGTAATTCTGGGCCTCTGGTCTTAGGCGAAGAGAAGCCGTTGGGCATATGTCATGCTTCCATCACCAGCGTTTGCTGACCCACGTGTTTTGTGCAGGAGCATCTCACCTGGGGAGAGAGTTCTGCCATATGGCCCAGAAACCCCCACTGGGATTTTCTCACTAGGGTTTTGCTAATGTTGAAGCCAGGGTGTTTACTCCCTTATGAGCCGTTGTGCCACTGTGCTGTGACTAGAGCGGAGACCGAAGTGGAATGAGGCCTTGTGAGGGAGAGCGTGCTCTCTGGGCAGAAAGGGGCCTAGTAGGACAGTGGTTGGAGATAGATCAGTCCTCTCCTGCCGCAAACGCAGAGGCCTCTACCCAAGTAATGTATCTGATGTTACGTCACTGCTGCACTTAATCAACTGAAAATGCCAAACCAAGGCAAATACTTTGGATCCAAACACCTGGAGTTGGTGTCAGCCTGGGAATCCCTGTTTAATGTCCCTCTGACACTTGGGGCTTTCTGGAGAGGTGTTTGTAGACCCTGCTCTGTGCCGAGGAAGGCGGAATGGGGCTTCCACCAGAGCTGAGGTCGATTTGGGCCTAATTTGAAATCCTGACCTGAACTTGACTAGACCACAGACAATCCAAACCCAGCCTGAGGTTGTTTTCATACCTGACCCTGACACTTGTAGTTAGTCCCTTGGGGCTGCAAGGGTGTAGTTGCCAGCCCAGACTCCATTTTCTTTACTTTGTTCCCTCCTTAGAGCCACCAGGGCTAATTACCCTCCAGCCCTGTTCTCCCTCCTGCGGCCCGATCCTCACCCTGGCCCACCAGCCACTCCCTGCCCAAGCGCTGCGCACCCAAAGGGCGGTCACTCCCTGGGCTGCCTCCCCTGAACCTATGTCAGTGCTGCCACCTCGTCCTTGGGATTCGGCCTGACATGAACTTCCCATCCTTACACCTTGTGCCTGCAGTCCATCTCCTGCCGCCTCCTGCCTGTGGGGTTGGAGCAGCAGTGGCTATATGCCCTGCTGTCCACTGGCACCTCCCTGCGCTGCACAATGAGAGGGGCTGCGACTCATGGGCACAGACCTAGTGCTGAGAGGTGGTGGCCGATGGGTGGGGCACACAGCTGTCAACTCACCAATCCCATGGGCCAGGAGGAGGTAATCAGAGATGACCCACCCCAGGCCCAGGACTGTTGGGTTGTTTAATATCCAACCCAACCCTGAGGCTTGTAGTTGGGCTCTGTAGGGGTCGAGTCAGGTTGCAGGACTCTACTCCAGAGTCTCTCGCTGCATCTCCTTCAGCTCCTTCAACAAAGGGGCAAATTAGAGTGAGGTCGGGGGGGTGCCCCGTCCTGTGCCAGGAGCTTGGTGTCTCAAGCCTTCAGATCCCTGAACTGAGATCAGGCACCTGGATGGCTAATGATTGGCAGATGTCTGTGGGCAACACCAAGGTCTCCATACTGTCATCTCCTCCACAGGTCCCAACACTTTGTTTTTCCCCATGCAGGTGGCAGGACCCAGTGAAGTGGGAATGTTCAGCATTTATCACGTTCTCTAGGGCAGTGCTTCTCAACGACCGGTCTGTAGACTGGTGCACACGGTCCCTGAGAGCTCCCTGACACAGTTTAGGAAGGTGGCAAGCCAGTCCCTGGTATCAAAAAGGTTGAAAAACACTGCCATAGAGTAACATTTTTTCATGACAAATCTCCCTTGGGATTTTTCACACTCACTGTGACAGGGGTGAGCCCGGCTGCTGTTGGAAGAAGGTTGTAGACTCCTGACCTGTCAAGTGCCCTCCCTGGGAAAGAGACTCAGGTCACTGTCCTCCCAGCCCCCAGCTGTGTCTTGTCCTGGGGCTGAATCCAGAACACAAACTGCCCGGTTAGAGGCAGATTTGTTTAGTGGAGAAGCAGTTAATGGTGTCAGATGTTCCAGCCTTGTGATCTCAGAACCGCAGTGGCAAAGTTCAGCCGAAGGCTGAGTTCAGAAAGGAAATGAGCAGCTAGAACGTGTTCACTCCCTTGAGTGAAAAAGGAAGAAGGTGAAATCTCCAGGGAGACGTACCCTGGAGTGGCTCCGCCTGACGTCAGTTTGCAGTTGTGAGACGTAGTTTCGCAGATGTCAAAGCCAGAAAGGACCATTTTGCACATTCCAGCCTGAGCTGCCTAACCCAGGCCAGAGACCCTCACCCATTGTGCACCATCAGCAGAGTTGGAACCGTCACAGACTGTAAGGTCCGAAGGGAGTATTCAGATAATCTGGTCTGACCTCCTGCATATCACAGGGCACAGAACTTGGCCCACCTACACCTGTAATAAACCCCTAACCTCTGGCTGAGTCACTGACGGCCTCAAATCATGGTTTAAAGACGTCAAATTACAGAGAATCACCATTGACACTAGTGTAAACCTGCAAGTGACCTGTGCCCCAGGCTGCACCGGAACCCTAAGGCCTTCAGCCCCACAGCACAAGTTGCTCCCACTTGAGCCCCAGGGCTGACTCTATGACAGCCAGGCCTGGCCTTTAGGCCCTGCTCTGCAAACTGCTGAAGTGCAGGAGCCAAGTGAGAACATGAACGGATTGTGTGAAACCCTCCTGACTAGCTCAGCTGCCCCCGTCAGATGCTGCGTCGCAGGGTGCTGGTGTTGAAGGCCTGTGTCAGGGCTACAGCAACCTGGGTCTGCCTCTCCGTTTTGTCTTTTGACATAGGGAAATTGCAGGGTGAGGAGGGTGTGGCTGGGCAAGGAGGGGGCCTACACCATGGTCCTTGTGAGACTGAGAGACTTTATGGCCTTCTTGGCTGAGGTTTGGGTTTTACTCAGACTCTTAGAAACCAATTATCTACTGGGCTCCAGCCATATAAAAGGGCAAGACAGTCCAAGTTCCCGTGTGTGTGTGTGTGAACGTGGTGCTTCTGGAGGTCAAAAAGGGACACCAAGAGCCCTCAAGCCAGTTGGGAACCACCTCAAGAACTTGGAAAAAAGCAGCAAAGACTGGAGAGAGATCTTGGGTGAGATTTCAGATCTCTCTGAAAGCCGAGAGACACACAAAAGATGTTGTTAACATTTTTACAAGGCATCTGTGGAAGAGTCAGGTCTGAGTTTAACTTCAGCTGTTGAGGTAGCTCCCGAAAACTACCATTGGACACAGGAACATGTAGGAAGATGCCCCTCTGAATTACAGGTCGCTGGCGTGGGCTCCTGCAAAGATCCTTCATAACAAATTGGTATTTGATTAAATTGGTATTTGATTAAACTGGACAGTTCAGAGTCCCCAGTCACAGTCTGCTCTCCTGCATCCCCTATGGCAGGGCCATCAGCGCGGAACTTGCATTAGCGATGCCGAAAACAGGGAACTTGACTGTGCGATAAGAAAGACACCATCACGGTCAGGAGAAACATTTCCCCCCGAGATCCTCATCCTCCAGCTCCCGATGCAGGAATCAGCTTTTGGTGCCAGCGTGGTCCGAATAGATCTCTGTTTCCATTCCTCATCAAGTACTGACAAGCTGAGGTTGTCTCCTCAGCAAACGTCATTCCTGCCTGAGTTCCCAGCTTGTGCCCTAGGTGCCAGGCCTCCCGGACATGGTTGAAAACGGGGTGCAGAAAGCACTGGTGAAGGGAGCCGGGGGAAATTGAGCTCAGTGGACGTGTCTGTCTGTGCAGCGGGGTGAAGCAGTAGGATGCTTGGGTGCATTTAACACAAAAGTGTCAACTGTGTTGGGACTCTGAACCCTCATTTGAACCATTGGCTTCTGTTTTGGTCCTCTCCTGCTGGGTGCAGTGATACTCTGAGAAACGAGCATTGTTGGACTCCAGATCACATTTGCTAAAAAGATGTTTTTTCCCTAATTACCAGCCCTGCAAACATAGCTAGAGATCTGAGCTTCCAGCTGGATTCTGGTAGGGATGTGACCGGGACCCGCCCAAGGTTGCATTGTGGGGCAGTGGTGGAGCTGGGCAAAGCACCCAGATTTCCTGCCTCCCAGACCAGGACCCCGGCGGCCGAACCTGTAATGAATTATACGGTGTTAGTGAACATACTGACGCTAACCCTACCTGATCTGTGCTGGCAGAGCATTGTGAGAGAGGTGCCCGGGTACCAATGTATTGCCCAGCACAGGCCATGCTAGCAACTTCTAAGGACCTTCAGAGTCTGCTCCAGCTTGTCTCAAATGGAGCAGATTGCAGCCCCTCTTCTCTTTAAGGTGCAGGTGCCAGTGCTCAGGACACCGACCCGGTCCAATATTCGTCTTGCCTTTACACGTTCTGGGATACCCCCATTTATATAGCAGTCCCAGCCTTCGTAGAGGAGGTTATCTGCTCCCTTTAGAGCCCATCAGTGCTGGGGGTTATGGAGTTGAGCCTCTATCTCCATAGCAGGTTAGACCCTTCTGACCAAAGGAATTGGACCTGGGTTTCTGGCAAAGCAATAAACTGTTCGGCCACTGGGTGTTGCAGTGTGCAAGACTTTTTAAACCACGTTTTGTCTCAATTTGGATAAAGCCATTTAAACGAATAATGTCAAAATCAGGTCGAGTACCACCAAGCAGAGAGGCTCTTAGGGCTGCAGAATATCCTGCAAGTCCAGCCCTGCCTGGGCTACTTCAGAAAACTGCTCCGTGTTGGAAAATCACTTCAGTAATCAGGGAGAATTAGCCTGGGAACAGGGAGAGAGCACAGTCTGTCGGGGTGGGTGCCAAATTCTTCTTAGTGAGAGATGCTGTCCTAGGTTTCTCATCAGACACGACAGATACGGGATGCTATTAGCAGGCGAACTGCGCCTGGGTGTGATCTGCGGCGCACAGGGTGTGTGCTTCCTAAAGGAATGGGCCATCTCGTTAAAGTGCGGCTCTCCTGGGTTTCATTCCTGGCTCGGCAGCTGACCTGCTGAAACACCTTGGCCAAGTCTCTTTGTGTCTCTGTTGCCCTCTCTGTGGAACAGGGCTGGTACTGGCCACGTGCCTGGTGGGGAGCTGGAGAATGGGCTCCTTGATGTCTTTGGAATCCCCTGCTAGGAGGGGGCTTTATGTAAATGCTGTACAAGGGAGCTTCTAGCCTCAGTGACACACAATTGCCAAGCCCCCGAGGAAGGTTTGGTCTGACAGACGTGGCGTGGGTTAGCGTGGGGCTTCTTGGAGGAAGCAAGCCCACTCTGAGATGGGACCGAGGGGCAAACACCTCCCCCACTCGCTGAGGGTTTGTCTGCACTGGGGGTAACTCGAATCAGCCACCACATTTATACACGTCCGTTTGGACACAGCTCACGGCAGCAGATTTCCATATAACATGTACCAACACGTTTGTTAACTGGCAGCCGATTAATTCCGGTCTAGACATACCCTTGAAGCGAATGCAATCGGGTGAATCTGGATGTGGATGGCACAGTGCAGCCGTGAGCTGAATAGATCCTTTAAGAATCCCCTAATTGGTTAGTTTCTGGAATGCGCGGGGAAGGTTAGACATCTTTACTGAGGTCTCCCACTGAATGGGCTCTGCACAGACATCAGGCTGAATGTCCAAGGGATCTCATGCATCTTTCACGGCCCGGCAGAGAGCTCTTCTGATGCAGAAGCGAATGTGAACATGCTGCTTCCAATTGTGTTGTGCTGTTGGCAGCATCCTGATAGTAACAGCACATTGTTGCTTTCATCAGAGGATCCCTGAGCGCTCAGAATCTCTTCTTAAGCCTCACAAGTCCACAGGGACATAGGTCAGTATTATCTGCATTTTACAGCTGGGAAATCGAGGCACGGAATGGGGAAATGACTTGCCCAAGGTCACCCATGGAGTCATTGGTGGAGGTGGGAATAAGGCCTTAGGTAACACACAGTCACCTCTGCTGAGCTTGTCTTCCCAAAGGCTGATGGGGATATTGCAATGAAGGTCTTTGCAGAACTTTGTCTTGTTCCACAGAGTCCTCCAGCTTTAAAGTAACTGGTTGGAGGGAGGGAAAAGAGCAGTAGAGGAAAGGTTAAAACACGTAGAGAAGTGGATTTGAATTTCCAGCTGCTGAGAGGGGTTACAGGCAATGGAAAGAGAGCCCCGCTAGCTAAGGGCCGGACGGCATCCCCGCTCTGCATCACACTCCTCGAGCTCCTGTGGGTGCTGTGAATTTTTGCTGCTCTGCTTGGCAGTTCCGTTGGGTCTCAATTACTTTAACCCTTTCAGGCTCCAGACGGTGCAGTTGGGAACTTGAGCACCCCAGCTTCCAGTGCCGCCCCTCCTGGCAAGCTGCTGTCTCAGATGGAACTCAGCAAAGCTCAGGCTGGCATAGAGACGGCTCCTGCTGACCCCGCGTCCCACCTGACCTCTGCAGCAACGCCACCTGTAGGTGAGGCGCATGGCAGTTCTGGGGCACACGCAGCCAGGCCTTGGGGTCAGTGTGGAGGAAGGGCTGGAGCCATGCCTGCCTGGTGACTCGCAGGGTTGCTGTGGTGGTGTGGCTGGATCGCGAGGACAACCAACTACCTTGTTCGTTTTTTTTAAAAGTCACAATCCCCCAATTAACTGGTTTCTTTGAGTACGTGTGTGCACTTCATTGGGCGTGACAGCGCAAGGGGCGGATGTAGCGCCGTGTAACTGAGACCATTAGCCCAAACACCTAGATAGTTTAGCTCCATGGCCTAAAGCTACTGACTGCTCAGGTTCTGCATTTCTGCTGGCTGTGATCGGCTGCCCTACAGCGTGCGCTTTCAACACTAGCTGCTCTCCCTGCTGTGCGTTATTGTTAACCTAGACTAGGGAGAAGGGATCCAACCCACTGCAGCTCAATAAGTGTGTCTGTTGGAACTGCCCAGGGAGAATCCAAATCCACACAACCAAGCTGCAGTCTATTGTATCCTTGAAATGCTTTGGTAAGATAAGTTGCATCATGGCTGGTTTGAGTCTTTCTTTCCTGTTGGTTTCAAAGCGAAGAGAAAAGCTCTAGAGGCAAATGGATGATAAGCGTTCTGGGCGAAATGAACAGACTGGACAAAGCCCCACTTGAAAACAATGGAGCTGTGTTTAATTGTCTGCCAGATTTCTCAGAGTGCTGGGGTCTGAGCAAACCGCTCTGGAGTGCTTGGAAATCCCTGCTCTTCTGCAGAGGCTGGGGCCTGGTACTCTGATGATCTCCCAGTGCCTGCAGGCTAGAATCACCGCATACCTCAGACCCCAGCAGTTCTCCCACTCAGATCAACAGGGAAGTGGGAAAATGCTGTTTTCTTTTTCTCTCTGAGCTTGAAGTGTTTCCCTTTGCTATTCGTACTTTAGCTAGAGGGCCACCGTGGTTGTTTGCAGAAAGCTTTCTTGTGTGGCTAGTGGCCCTGGATGACTGTTAGCCCAGTAGCAGAGTCAGTGTATTCTTGGTGGTTTGTTTAGTGGCCAGAACTGCAGTAGCTCCAGAGAAAAACACAGCAGATACAGCCGCTGTCCTTCAGAGCTTACGGTCGCAATAAATCCCGGCCCAGCCGGGAAATACAAGCAAAACAAAGAGGGGGGGGTGAGAGACGGAAGGACACGGGTGTGGTTTTCAACAGTGCAGTCTAGGATTTTCCATACCAGCTCAGACCTCTTGGTTCAACTTCACTGGTACCCTGCCTCCAGTGGTGGCCCCAAACTGACGCTTCAGAGGAAGGAGAGCGCCACTCCCATAGTGAATTTGGTGAGTTGTGTGATGCGTTTGTGATGGCGGGGAGGGGTAACATTGCTCCTGATCCTTGGGATGGCTGGTGGCATGCAGATGCCCTTGCCTTGATTCCTAGTACCCTGAGTCACTAAAAGGAGCAGGGTAAGTCAAACTCCAGCTTTCTCTGTGTCAGGACCTTGTGCTCCCGGATGAGCCTGTAAGTGCCCTTATCTTAGGCACATCCCAGCATGCCAGGGGTGCTGAGCTGGGCACCGTTCAGGGTCCTGTCTTTGTGGCACGAGACTGTTCCTGTGCTAAGGCAATGGCTATGGGGACCTGCAGTCAGGACACCTAGCCAGGGGTTGAGCACCTGCAGGAAGCTTCCTCACTCAACAGCATTCATGTGTTTGGAGCTCACTCCACCAGATCCTGCCTCCTGGCCTCAAAGAGATCAGAGCCCCTGGGCAGAGGTCAGGTGGTGGGGGAGGAGGGCTCATCTCGTCCCAGATAATTGCCACTGTAGCACTTGCTCCCTGTGAATCTGACCGCCGTGCTGGCATACAGCCTGGCCGGCTGCTGTAAAGGTAATGTAGCCAGCTGCCGCCTTGTGAGACGCGGCATGTCCTCCCTGGGCACAAGCTTGCGTTCCTTGCCTGGGAAGTGCTGGTGTGACCCATGAGGTAGGGCTGAGATAATGCCCTGGCCTACTGCTGGGGGGGCACTGTGCTGCCATAGGTGCTGTCTTTCGTTGCGATGAATAGGAACTCGGCTGTGGCCGTTCTGGCGCCAGTAGTGCTTTTCACAACGATAGAAAGAGTTCTGGAGTCCTGGCCAAATGTAAATTTGGTAATTTCATTTGAATGTCCCCTCCCTGCGATTTTAATTGGCTGTGGTCATCTTGTTCTCTCTCTGACCTAAACAGCTGCTCTAGTCCCACTCAGAGGTGTCTACATTTGGATTGATGGTGAAATGATCTGCCTATATACTACTCTGCATTTCTACAGCAGATTTACATCCAGTGATCTCACAGTGCTTCACAAACACTAATTAAGTCTCCCAACCATTTCTGTGCTGTACAGACAGGGGAGTTGAGTGACTTGCTAAAGGTCAGACATGCCAGCTTGAGCAGGGATTAAAACCCAGATCTCCTGACTTGACGTTCTGTGCCTTAACCACAAGACTATCCCTGCCTGCTTGGGAGGTGCTTTGGCATCACTGGCTGGAAGACGCAGCACGCCTGCTGGACATGATCAGTGCTGAAGAACAGGGGTGTTGTGCTCCAGCCATAGAGCTGTTCTCTGTGCAGCCACTTTGCTGCCAAGGGTTTGAAGGACAGTGGATCCGCAGCAAGGGCTTTCCCTGAACCTGCATGTGAAAGGGGACCCAGTGTTGGGCAAATCCAGGCTGTTTGGGCCCCCAAAGGCATGCACCAGAGGAGTGTGCTGTGCAGTGGGAGAGATCAGGGCCACCGCTTAGTAATGGGGGCATGAATTTGACCCTTCCACTCTGCAGCTGACCTCAGTTTCAGTACTTGCCTGGCCTAACGTCCTTTGAGTACCCCGCTCCCTCTGGTCTGTGCAAGAGCTCCTGTCTTGCCTGCTTCCTCCAGCATTAGAGTTGCCGTACGTTTGCACTTCTGCCGTTCCTTTGAGGAACCCCAAGCAGACCTCCCTCCTTACTCTGGCGGTCTCAGCTGCCTCTCGGCTCCCTCCTGGGGTTTGCGTGTGGCTAGAATGTGGGCAGCCTCCATGGCAGCTTCTCCTACCTCCTCACGCCTCTGCTCCTCAGGGTGGAGCTGAAGGCACCGTGACCTGTGCTAACAGAGCTTTCGCTTAGAGCTCAGCTAACGCAGGCCAGTATGGCTCAGTGTTCAGGCCAGTGAGTGAGATGAACTAGTCACTGCTGGTCATGGGTTCTGTGCAATACATGTAGCTTTGGCGTAATCGCTGGGGAAAAGGCCTCGTCATCCTCCCACAAGCCTGCCATGGTCAGTGGGAATCCGGTGGTTTCCCTGTCCCCCGCGGGAGACAAGCAGTGATCGTGGAACTCCCTGCCAGAGGATGTTGTGAAGGCCAAGACTATAACAGCGTTCAAAAAAAAAAACTAGATAAGTTCATGGAGGATAGGTCCATCAATGGCTATTAGCCAGGATGGGCAGGGATGGTGTCCCTAGTCTCAGTTTGCCAGAAGCTGGGAATGGGCGACAGGAGATGGATCACTTGATGATTCCCTGTTCTGTTCATTCCCTCTGGGGCACCTGGCATTGGCCACTGTCGGAAGACAGGACACTGGGCTAGATGGACCTTTGGTCTGACCCAGTAGGGCCGTTCTTACGTTCTGATCAGCTTGCTGGAAGGACACAGTGCAGGACAAGCTGTGAGTTAAGGATGAGAGCTGTTGTTGTGGTGGCAATTCTGACTCTGGAGCGTTACCCCAGTCAGAGAAACAGCACCAGGACATCAGGGCAAGGCAGGTGAACCTTCATGCCAGTGCTGGGTATCGGTCACTGTTGTCTACTAGCATTGTGATTTCCATCCTCCAGATGGAGGGCCTGTGCACTGGTACCCCCGGTCGCATAGTGCGTGTTGCTGTGGGGGTTCCCAGGAGCTCAGGGAGCAGCGCAGCTGCTAGGAGAGCACTGATTGCATGGCTGGAGCTTAACCTGGCCCAGACAAGAGGTGCTCTGTGTGGGCTGGAAGGCGCTAGTGTGGGCCAGGAGAGTTTCTGCTCCCTTTACTGAGGGAGACCTGTCCTCCTCCTATCCAGGAGGGTTGCAGTTTGGGGATTACTTTGGATCCTTGGCTGCTTCTGGATTTGCAGCTGGCATAGGTGGTCCCTGGTCTGGCACTCAGGACGTCGTACTAGTGTGCTGTGCCAAGTGTCCCGCGGGGCCGTAGCATGCCAGGGCGCTTGCTGTTATGGGGGTATAGGCTGGCTCTGGAGATGACCTGTGCACATACTGTGGTTTACAAAGTAACTTGCCCACTGAGCAGTGCACAGCTCACACCCTGGTTGCTCTGCCCCAGCTGCTGTGGGCTTGGCCTGTAGAGACGGTGGAGAGCACAGGGGAACACTAAGCTGTCTTTGTCCCTCTGTCCCCGCAGTGACCGCCACCAGCCCCATGAAAACCCTGTATGTCATGTCAGACGCCAAGCTGTCTGCGCTCACCAAGTCCGTGATGGCTGAGGCTGCCGGCGCCCCCCTGAAACCTGTGGGGATCCAGACGCCCTCCTCGTCTGCCTGCTCATCATCCTCCGCCAGCTCGCCCCCCGGTGCCGTGACCTTCACCTCTGCAACGCCGGCTAGTCCGCCCTGCAGCCTGGTGCATTCCAAAGTGGGGCCCATCCTGCAGAACACTACCAAGACTGTCATCCTGACCTCCACGCTGACGGCGAAGGGCGACGGACCCCTGGGGCGCAGGGTGGAGAAGGTCGGCCACACCCTCGGGGCAGTGGAGACCCTGGGGAAGGTGCCCTCTGTGGTGGACAATGGGAGCACCATCATCCACACCAGGGAGACTCTGGCTAATAGACATTTGCTGCCACAGGGCATGCTGCCAGCTGGGGCTGGCACCACGCTTATAACGCTGGGCAGCAGCCTGGCCAGCCCATCCATCCTCGCAACGGCGGGACCCACGATCAGCCAGAAACCATAGCGAATTCAGCACCGCTTTGCCATGAATTTGAGTTTTGCCTTCAATATGAACTAGCACTGTTGGCTGCGGGAGTGCAGCACCCATGCTGGGCCCAAATGGACATTTCTTTTGATTTGGGGTTTTCTCTTGCTGTT
This sequence comes from Terrapene triunguis, assembly GCF_002925995.2. Lineage (NCBI taxonomy): Eukaryota > Metazoa > Chordata > Testudines > Emydidae > Terrapene > Terrapene triunguis. The sequence continues at coordinate 3,812,673 of NW_020664400.1, forward strand.
TAATAAAACTATTTTTTTTCAATCGTGAGATCTCTTCATTGTAGCGTTCTCCTTTGATCGCCGCCTGCGTTGTAGCCTGAGGAGGAGGCGGGATTTAGATTCTCAGCATGGAATGGAAATCAAATCTTTCAGTGAAGGATTTCAGTGCCTTGCAAACAGATGAGCCCCCCAGCACCCTATGCGGGGAGTAAATGCTGCCCCCTTCTTCTTTGGGGAGGTGCAGCTGCATTCCCCACAGGCATGTGTGCGCCCAGTGCATTGGAGCTGGAGAACCTTGCCTAGCAGTCCCTGTCGGGCCGGCGTTTGTGCCCTCCCCTGGCTATTTGAGGCGGCGCTGCCCAGCCCCCCTCAGTTCCTTCTCACCATGCATGGCTGGAGTCAGAGCTCTGTGTGGCTATCACCTCCCCTTCTCTGTCTGTTTTCCTCTTCGTGTATGCAGCTTTTAGATAGCTGGCCCTGCCCTAGATAGTGCGGGTTAAGCTCGTTAGTTGGTATACTTATTGCCCTGTGTGATGTCCTCACCCAGGGTTCAAGCACTGCTGTGGAGTGTGCGTAGTGATTGCTAATAGTGATCCTCGCACGAGGTGCGTGCTGTGTTTAGGCAAGGGACACGCTAAGCAGCAGTTGCTCACCAAAAGAACCCAGGTGGCCAGGGACTTATGGTTGAAGCAGCACCTTCTTGAGCAGGCCATGAGGTCTGTTCTGGCACCAAGGCCTGCGTCTGTCACCTTGGGCTCGGGGGCTGAGGTTGCTCCGCATTCCAGTGCTGGTGTCTCCGCAAGAGCTGGAGGAGCTGTCTATCCTCCTCGGAGTCGCAAAGGAAGAAGTCCCGTAAAACTAGTCGGGACCGGCGTTCCCTCTCATTTTTTCCATCCATGTGCGGAATGAATTTTATGTGCACCGATATCGAGGTGATGTGCGGATGTGAGCCACCAGTGGAAACAAAAAACCTCGATATAATATATATTTTTAAAAGGTTATCATAGGGGTAATTACCCCAGCCAGGACAGGCTCGGCATTTTAGAACTCACTACTCAAAAGAATTAAATTCAAGCACAAGAGAAATAAAATTATGAAATGTACAGACCAGTCAAAAAACTAAAATAGCCCCTTGAAAGAATAAAATTACAGAGAATATAGGTGCATTGCAGGAAGTACCAAGAAGGAACAATAGTAACACAAGTTTGTGTTGGGAGGTGCATGGGTGTGGGTGTGAGTCTGTGTGTGTGTGACAGGACTCTGTGTGCGCGTGTGTGTGCGCTGGCTGCTGCGGAAGTCTGAGACACTGTGTGCTCACCAGCGGCACTCACCAGAAGGCTTGTTCAGACCGCAGCAGCTGCCAGCAGCTCCGTCCTGCTCTTGAGCCCTGTCCCCATCCCCCGCTTTGCAGAGGTGGGGTACATGGGAGGGGGGCACCCTGACATCAGCCCTCCCCCCCCACCCCCCCTGCTCTGCACAGCCAGCAGGAGGGTCCCGGGAGCAGGTGGCAAGGGGCTCCAAGGCAGAGGACAGGAGCAGCAGAGCGGCGGGGGGGAGGGGCGCCTCAACACACATTGCCGGATGTGTGGGGCTCTGCTAATCAGTGCCCGGCACTTGATTGACTCTTGGGCAGCCGTGCAGCTTGGAGGGAACGCAGGTCGGGGCCATCCCAGGGCATGTGGAGACAGAGTGCAGACCTGCACCGTTCCTCCTGTAACGATGCTGCCCTTGGTGGGACCCAACTGAGAGTACCAATTCAGGACAAATTGCTCAGAGCAGGGCAGTCACAGGCTGGGGTCCCTTTGCACACCAACGCAAACCAAATCAGCCAAACAGAAAAGACTTCGGTTTTACCCCACTGGCTAACCACAAGTCACACAAGCAATTCCCTTAGACACTCCAGTTTCCCAGTATCACCACCAGTACCACTCATTATGGAGATGTCTGGTTATGAAAACCAATACCCCAGTAAAAAAAAAAAAAAAAAGA
>NW_020664400.1:3814740-3857039 GCF_002925995.2 Terrapene triunguis
TCTCCTGATCCCAAAGGACCAAGCCCCAGACCCAGGTCAAATGATAAATTAGGTCTTACCCAAAATACATGCTTATAGCCAATTCTTGTTAACTAAACTAAAATTTATTAAAAAACGAGAGAGAGAGTTGGTTGAAAGATCAATATACATACAGATTTGAGTTCAATTTCTTGAGGTCCAGATACATAGCAGAGATAGAGAATTTATAGTTGCCAAAAGATTTTAGAAATAGTCCATAGATTATAGTCCAATGTCCATATTCAGGGTGACTCCAGTCAGTGACCGGGGATCTCAATTCTTATGGCTTAGGGGTTCCCCTTCTTGAAACCCAAGGCAGATCTGAGATGAAGGATTGCTCCCCAGGGTTTTTATACATTTCCAGCAGCCTTTTGGCCTGAGAAAACAATAAGCTTAACTTTACTTCTTCCAGACATCATGGTAATTAGCACAGGGTAATTTATCCATTAAACAGTTCAGATACAGGTTACCACAACCTTCAAAGAGACATATAGACAATAATACTATTTCACTCAAGTGTCTTCCTAAATATTAATACTCCTTTTTTTTGATCCTTGAATCAAAGCCATAGCAATAGACAAGACTTGTTTGCTTATATCACAAGACCTGAGCAAACATCTACCCTTCTATCTCTACCAATGCAGGCTGCCTTTCGAGCTCTATTCATTTGCAGATCTTCCTAACAAGTCTTTAAAGTTTGGCCATGGGTCAGGTCAGTCTGTGAGTTCATTAACTCTTTCTGGCTCTGTGTCACCTTTCAATGAGATGATATATTACACTCATAACGTCACCCCTTCTTCGGCACGCGGATGGAGCAGATCCATCAAACTGCTCCCCGCTACCAGGCCATGACCATTGACTCTGGTTCCAGCCTCGGGCTGTCCATTTAGTCTGATACCCATGACATCAACGCCAGCTCTGACCTCTCTATGTGGCATGCCAGGCAGCAGCAGATTTACTCTACCTGTCTGTTCTAGACTCTCCATGCCTCCAGGACTTTGCTGGGGCCATGGCCTCCACCGACATGTTGTAGAGACACCGAGTCCGACGGCACAGCAGCCTGGTCCTTCTGTGCCTCGGACTGTAGAGTTGAGGCCAGTGCCAGACCCAGCACTGAGGACATCCTCGGCACAGACATTGTCTTGGTGGCAGACCCTGCCTTCTACTTTGGTACCACCCTGACCTTGGTACAGGTGCCTTCCCCCCACAAGGGGTGGGTGTCACGTATTCCTTATTAGCATCGGTACTGCTTTTCTATTGGGCTGCAGATGAGTCTAACCATCTGCTTGCCCCATCAGTACTGGCTCCACTGCTGTCACCAGAAATCCAGGACTCCTCGGGATCCAGGTTGGGGTCTTCCTCCCAGTCTTTCATCACCTGTTCGACGCTGGGGCTCATTCTCGGAGCAGTAGCGGTACCAAAATTGACACTATTTGCATAGTCAGGACAGGGGCTCCTGACCTGGTGCCTACATGCCTCCAATGCCTTATTCATACCCACACTGGTCTCCCTGGGATTCTGTTCAGTCCCAGAGATCGCATTCTTCATCCCATTCCAGAGTTAGATCACCGGTTCCATGGGGGGTTACGGTTGGTGATGCACCACAAGCTCAGACTACTGTTGAGACGCCTCCTTTGGGGCCTTCAGACTTGTCCTCTCCAAGTCTGGCGGTTCAGGGGCAGGATCCACCCTGGTGCACTTCACTGCTCCTTTGTCATCTTGTGACGATTCGACTAAACCAGGTTCCTCTTCTCCCTCGGTGCCCGAGAGTTTCAAGGGTACCAGGGACCCTTTGTGGCCTATGGCTGCTTCCCTGGGCATCCAGGCAGAATTTTTACAGGAGAATACACACGAGTGCCTTGACTTTCTCCAACTATCTGCTCTGGAGAGAATAGCCCTCCCTATTAATGATGCTTTCCTGGATCCTGCAAAGGCCCTTCGAAACACCCTGCCTTCGGTACAGCCCACAGTGAAGTGCTTGGAGAAGTGCTATTTCATCCCTATGCAGGGCTTTAAGGGTTTCTACTCCACCACTTCTAATTGTCCTGTTGTGAATGGTGAAGGATAGAGCTCGGCTGGGTAGGTATACAGCTACTTCCAAGGAAAAGGAGTCCCAGAAGATGGACTTGATGGGGAGAAAGATTTATACCTCCTCTTCCCTGCAAGTGCGTATTGCAAACTGAGAAGTGTTGCTATCCAAATATGACTTTGCTAATTGGATGGCCAGGTCTGAATTTGCAGACAAGTTGCCGGAAACCTCCAGAAAAGGTTGGAGCTTTTGTGGCTGAAGGCTGTTTGGTGTCCAAGACTTCTCTGCTGTCAGCATTGTACGTGGCGGATACATCGGCCAGAATTATGGCCTCCACTCTGACCATGAGGAAGGCGTCATGACTGCAAACTTCAGGCATTGCTCCTGATGTGTAGCTGATTATTGTGGACCTCTCCGTCGATGGTTGGGTCCTATTCTTGGGCAAGACTGACGAGATCTTGCACTCTTTATGAAGAGTCACGAGCTACACTGCGTTCTTTAGGGGTGTATGTGCCGGTGGTACAGAGGCACCGTTATGGTGAGCAGCAGAGCACCGCTCACAGCACTTCATTGGGCTCCCCTTTCCTGCAAGCAGTGGGACCCCCCCAGGAAGGGTCATAGATCCCAGAGGCAAAGGCCTTCTGGTTCTAGCTTCAGCCAGTCGACTCGTCCCTCCACTCTGCCCCCAGCATCCACAAAACGCCCATTTTGACTTGTGTGTCCGGAGCGATACAGTCGTGATTTCTACATTCCCATCCCCCATTCGGGGACAGGCTGGCTCGCTTTTACAGTGTTTGGAACTGGATTGCCTAAGCATCGTCAGATCGGGTTATGCCATCCAGTTCCTTTCCATCTGTGACGTTATTGGTATAATCGGGGACCATATAGATCATTGTTGCAACCAAGGTCCTGTAGTGGCATCCAAATCTTGTATAAAGGGGGTCAAATGAGGTGTCTAAGACAAGGTTATGGTTTCCTGGTTATGATTATGCTGTCTATATGTGTGTATCAATTTTGTAGTTGAAGTTATGAATATTGGCTCTGTACTGTCTGTATTTCAAACTTATGATCAAACTATGATTCTGGGTGACATCCCAGACAAGCTAGTGTTAGCTCTGCCTAGCCTGCTTGATGGCCCATTAAGGACCATCAGCTATACAATGAACTCATTGAGAGAAGGCAAATATGCCTTGAGACTTAGCAAAGTATGCAGGAACTGGCTCATGTGACTCCAGACTCCATTTTGCTGTAATTTTCCACAGTGAGAACAAAGAGGTGTTCTTACACCTGGAAAAGACTATATAAGGCTGATGCCTCATCTCCATTTTATCTTCAATCCTACTTCTTACCTCTGGAGGGACTTCGCTACAAACAGAAGCTCTACACCAAGGACTGATGACCCATCCCAGCTGGGGATGTTCCAGAGACTTGATTTGAACCTGTGGTTTATTCTATCTCTGCTGCAAGCCTGAACCAAGAACTTTGCCATTACTGTATGTAATTGATTCCATTCTAACTCTCATCTATATCTTTTTCCTTTTATGAATAAACCTTTAGATTTTAGATTCTAAAGGACTGGCAACAGCGTGATTTGTGGGTAAGATCTGATTTGTATATTGACCTGGGTCTGGGGCTTGGTCCTGTGGGATCAGGAGAACCTTTTTTCTTTTATTGGGGTATTCCATTTGTCCCCATAATGAGTGGCACTGGTGGTGATACTGGAAAACTGGAGTGTCTTAGGGAATTGCTTGTGTGACTTGTGGTTAGCCAGTGGGGTGAGACCGAAGTCCTCTTAGTCTGGCTGGTTTGGTTTGCCTTAGAGGCGGAAAAACCCCAGCCTTGGGCTGTAACTGACCTGTTTTTAGCAATTTGTCCTGAATTGGCACTCTCAGTTGGGTCCCGCCAGAGCCGCATCGTCACACTATCCCTCCTCCTTACCCCCCTCTTCCCTGTCCCTGGGACACCGCTCTGTGAGCAGGTTCAGTCTCTGCTAGCTTGGGAGCTGTGGAGGGAGCTGCAGCAACAGGGTGGGGGGGTTTATTCCCGGTACTTTCTGGTTCCCAAATCCAAGGGAGGGGTGAGACCTGTTCTCGACCTCCACAACCTCAGCCAGTATCTGGGGTCTGAGAGGTTCTGGGTGTGTCTCCAACAACTATCCTCCCACATTAAATCATCATAACGGGTTTGTGGCCCTGGACTTTCATGGTGTTTATTTCCACGTGGTGATTCTCCCGAGCCACAGGAGACTCCTCCAGTTTGTCATGGCGAACTGGCACTATCAATACAGCGCGCTCCCTTTTGGTCTGTCCTCTGCTCCTCAGGTCTTCACCAAGTGTATGGTTGTAGTGACAGTGTGCCTCGGGGAGAAGGGAATTCATATTTTCCTATATCTGGACGATTGGTTACTGAGAGGCAAGTCCCGGGAAGAAGTCCTCGCTCATGTACGTGTCATGCTACGCTTACTCAGTCGCTTGGGCCTCTTCCTAAACATCGGGAAGTCAGCATTGGTCCCCACTCAAATCAAGTTCATTGGGGCCGTAATATGAGTCCATGAGTTTGAGCATTTTCTCCAACTGCCCGTTTTCAGATAGTTCCTCACCTTCGTCCGGAGCTGCAGTCTCGACCCTGTGCCAGAGCTCGAGTGCCCTGCAGTTCACTGCATATCAATGTGCTGGAGCTTCAGACCATCTGCAGTGCCCGTCACACTTTGAGATCACATCAAAGGCTCCGTGGTTCCCATACTTGCAGTTAGTCGTTGGCTGTGTACGTGTGTTCCTGGTGTCCGCTGTCCCAGCTCTACGCAGATAGCTGATACTGCAGACCTCGGTCAAACTGCCCATTAAGACCACAAGACTCAACTTTGTAGTGAAGACACCCAGCGAGGTTTATTGTCGACGAAGCACAGTATTAGCGCCTTATTTGTGCTACAAGTGCACATGTATGCCCATGACAATGGACATAGCTCAGTGAATGGTGGGACTTTCCATTCCCCTCTCAGCTGGCCAAAGACTCCCTCTGGGATCCCCCCTTTATACCTCGACACAAACAAGTTACGTGTTGCCCCTCTGACGTGGTTAGTTACCGCCCTTTACCTTGTACATGTTGGTTTGATCAAAACATCTCCATCCATCACGCTGTCATCCTGACCTTGTCTTTAGGAGGGGTCAGTGTGTCCTCGTTATCTTCGGGGAGTGTGTTTGTACCATACTTGATATCGGGGTGTTCTGGTACCACCCTTCTGGAATGTGTTTGCGTGAGTGTCCTGTGCCTAGCACATCTCAGGAACGTGTGTGTGTTTGCAATGCCAGCCTTGTGCTTGCCAGGTTCTGTGGGCCTGCTCACAGGCACATTTTATAACTGGGCCTGACTTCTGCTCACAGCTCAACTCTTGCTAACTTTGCTTTATATCCGCACGGCCTGACTATCACTTTAGTTCAGGCCTCATACCAGGTCTCATGTCTTAGGCTGTCTCTTTCTATTACAATACTCACCCACAATACCACTGTGATGCATTAGGGGAGCAAGTGAGGGGGAGCAGACTCACCAGTTCTGTGTCAGGAGGTGATCAGGGTCTGGTAGTTTTACATCGGGAAGAGCACAAGCCCATTGGCCGATTACTTCCCTGGGGTCCAAAATCAACTGGTGGATCACCTCTGCAGGAATTTTTCCTTGAGTCACGACTGGTCTGTGAAGCGCAGTGTCCTGCAGTCCATTTCTGCAGCTTGGGGCATCCCGATGATCGACCTGTTTGTCATGAGAGACAACAAGAAATGCCATCTGTTTTCTCTCCAGGGGGTCTCAGTCCGGTCTCCTTAACCCCAATGCCTTTCACTTGAGTTGGGAATTGGCACTCCTGTATATTTTCCTTCTGATTCCGATCATCCTTCAGGTCATCCTCAAACTGAAATTGGACTTTGCCAAGGTCATCTTCCTTGCTCCACCATGGCCGAGGCTATGTTGCTTCTCCGACCTTCTTGTGTATTCAGCCTCCCATGTCCCGTCCTCTTCATCCTGACCTTCTGACTCAGCATCATGGTCAGATTTTGCATCCCATGCTCAGCTCACTGCATCTCACAGCATGCCCGCTCTATGGTTAAATGAGGAGGAAGAACGATGTTCAGAGGCAGACTCTACTCAACAGCAGGAAAACCTTGACTAGAATGGCCTGTTTGGCCAAATGGAAGCATTTTTTGATATGGTTGTTGGTCCACAGAGTTCGACCAAAGCTGGCTGATATCCAGGACATCTTGATGTACCTGTTACATCTTCAGCCGTCAGGTCTGGGACTTAGCTTGTTGAGGGTGCATCTAGCGTCGATTTTGGCACTTCATGTACCCATCTGTGGAGGTCAGTATTTTCCAAACCATGGTAACAAGGTTCTTCAAAAGAGTCCATCTCCACCCGCCAGTGAGAGAACCAGTTCCTTCCTGGCCTTAGCAGCTCTGATGGCACCTCCGTTCAACCCTCGGGCATCCTTGTCTTTGTCTTTTTTGTGTCAAAAAAACAGTGATCCTGGTGGCAATCACATCTGTGAGTGTGCGAGTTGCAGGCTCTGCTGGCAGAGCTTCCTTACATGTAATTCTCCAAATACAAAGCGACCGTGCGGCTGCACACTAAGCTTTTATCGAAGCGGTCTCCGTTTCACTTGAACCAGGCGGTGTATGTACCTGTGTTCTTTCTTTAAGCCCCATTCAGCCCCGAGGCAGTAATGTCTTCACACGCGAGGCGATGACTGCTCTTTTATCTGGACAGAACTAGATTGTTTTGTGCTTCGCCTCATCTGTGCCTTACGCAGCCCAATGAAGGGACAAGCAATCTCTTCACAGACTCTCCCTAGGGGGATAACGTCCTGTGTCAAGACAGCTTACGAAATAGCTCTGTGCCCCCTCAAAGGTTTTGAGCTCATTCTGCGAGAGCGCAGGCTACGTCGATGGCGTTTAAGTGACATTTCAATATTGGATGTTTGCAGGGCTGCCCCTTGGTTGTCTGTACATACTTTTCTGGACCATTATGGCATTACCGTAGCATCCAGAGCAGAGGCGGACTTCGGGAAGGTGGGCCTGCCATCCTGGTTTAAATAGACTCTGAGTCCCACCTGCGAGAGCTGCTTGAGAGTCACCCATGTGCAATACATGGCCGCATCTACTCAGAGAAGAAAAATGGCTCACTTGCCTGTCTTGTAACTGTTGTTCTTCAAGATGTGATGCAGACGTGTTTCCACAATCACCATCCATCCCCTCTGCACTGGAGTCGGGGTGGTGCTGCCTCGTATGGCCGGGGAGGGGGCTATGGCCATGAGGCGCGAGCACTGCCCCTCTGTGGATATGTCAAAGCAAAATTCTCCGGCTCTGGTGTGCTGGGTGCGTGCACACCTACGTGGAATCCACACATGTTGAAGAACAACAGTTACAATTCAGGTAAGTAACTTTTTTTTTCAGATGGGGAAACCGAGGGGGGGAGGTTACAGGGACACTCAAGGTAGACGTTATATTTGTCACACACATGCACTCTCCAGCCTGTGTTACTTAATAACATAAGAACATAAGAAAGGCCGTACCGGGTCAGACCAAAGGTCCATCTAGCCCAGTATCCTGTCTGCCGACAGTGGCCAATGCCAGGTGCCCCAGAGGGAGTGAACCTAACAGGCAATGATCAAGTGATCTGTCTCCTGCCATCCATCTCCACCCTCTGACAGACAGAGGCTAGGGACACCATTCCTTACCCGTCCTGGCTAGTAGCCATTAATGGGCTTAACCATCATGAATTTATCCAGTTCTCTTTTAAACTCTGTTATAGTCCTAGCCTTCACAACCTCCTCAGGTAAGGAGTTCCACAAGTTGACTGTGCGCTGCATGAAGAAGAACTTCCTTTTATTTATTTTAAACCTGCTGCCTATTAATTTCATTTGATGACCCCTAGTTCTTGTATTATGGGAATAAGTAAATAACTTTTCCTTATCCACTTTCTCCACATCACTCACGATTTTATATACCTCTATCATATCCCCCCTTAGTCTCCTCTTTTCCAAGCTGAAGAGTCCTAGCCTCTTTAATCTCTCCTCATATGGGACCCGTTCCAAACCCTTAATCATTTTAGTTGCCCTTTTCTGAACCTTTTCTAGTGCCAGTATATCTTTTTTGAGATGAGGAGACCACATCTGTACACAGTATTCGAGATGAGGGCGTACCATCAATTTATATAAGGGCAATAATATATTCTCAGTCTTATTCTCTATCCCCTTTTTAATGATTCCTAACATCCTGTTTGCTTTTTTGACCGCCTCTGTAGCCTATGTAACGTCATAGTAGTTTGCTGAAGTGCCGTAGGCCTTGACGCTTGAGTAGTTTGAAGTGTTCTTGTAAATACAGGTTGTGTGTGAAAGTCCCCAGCCGGCTGCATCCTGGGGGAGAGGGGGGTGGGAGAGAGCGGGAGCAGTGCTAATGCATAGATCAGAGATGGGTGCTTATGAAATAACCATTGAATTTGCTACAGTCTCCTGCATGTTGTCTCCATTCTGGCCATTGATAACTGCCTTTAATTGGTCATTAGCCATCTCCTGTTGCTCTCCTTGACCCCATCCTTTTCTTCCCGTCACTCCTCTCCCTTTCAGCGGGGAGAGCGCTCCCAGCGAGGTGGGAAGCTATTGTTAAAGTGCCTCCGGTGTTGATTTTCTTTCTTCAGGGGGCAGCAGCGGTGGTAGTTGTTATGTCAAGGGTCCATCACAGTGCTGGTAAATTTTCTTGCAATTAGGGTGTGGGTGGACAAAGAGAAACCTCCTGCAGGCAGGGAAGGAATCAGTGAATAGGGTCATTAATTCTAGATCATGCTCCCTGGAGAAGGTCCTGCTGAGGCCTCCTGCCATCGCTGCCAGGATGTTGATGCTGCTAGACACAACTCCTGCATTTCCAAACCACTCTGCTAAAAGTGGAATGTGTTGCAGAGGCATGGTTATGTTCCGAAGTATCCAACCCCTCTCCTCTTTGCCAGAGCAGGAGGAATAACGATGCTGGGAGGCTTGTCTCTGAGCTCCTGTGGCTGGGACAAGAGGAGTGCCTTCCCCTCCAGACATTGGAAGTAAGGCCCAGTGGTTAAGAAGAAAACGGGGCCACGTCTACACTACAGACCTTGCAGCAGTACTGATGCAGCTGCGCCACTGTAAGGTCTCCTGTGTAGGCGATCGGTGCCGGTGGGAGAGAGCGGCGGTAGCTATGTCGGCGGGAGAGCGTCTTCTGCCGACTTAGCGCTGTTCAGACCAGCGCTTCTGTCGGTGAAACTTATGTCACTCGGGGGTGTGGTTTTTTTCACACCATGGACCGACAAAAGTGCTAGTGTAGGCATAGCCTGAGGGTAACTGGCTTCTCACCTGATCTCTGCTGGAGGTCTTCTCCTTCCTCCTCATCTGGGTGCATCCGTGTGTCCAGCAGAAGCAGCTGCTGCAGGGGAAGTGGTGGATTCTCCATTTCCTGAAGTCTCCAGATCCAGACTGGACGCCTTTCTGGAAGGTGCTTTAGTCAAACAAGTTGGTGGACTCAGAGCAGGGGTAACTGGGTGAGTTTCTCTGCCCTGTGCTCTGCAGGTCAGACTAGCTGATCTGATGGTCCCATCTGTTCATTACATCTCTGAACAGAGATCATCTTGGTCTCCATGACAGGGGATTGTGGGGATCAGCTCTTCTTTTAGAGGGGACTTCAGGCTGGATTCCACTTGTAGGCATGTGCAAAATAGCCTTTCATAGATGTTACAGACAGAAGAGATTATTGACTCTGAGCTCCTGTTAGCCCTGTAGGGGGCCCAATAACTTGTGCTTAGCTACAGCATCTTCCAGAAAGAAATGTGAACTTGATTTTCAGAGAGAAGAATCCACCGCTTCCCCTGGTAGTTCCTTCCACTGGTTAATCACACTCACTCGCTTTCTTTTTTCTATTTTAAAGTGACATTTCTAATTTGAATTTGTCTGGCTGTAACTTCCAGCCATTGGTTCTTGTCCTGCCTTTCCCTGATAGACGAAAGAGCCCATAAGGACATGGTATTTTCTCCCCATGAGACAGTCAAGTCACCTCTCAGTCTTCTTGTCAATGAAGAGCTCAGTCTCTTTATCTTTAGTCTCTCTCACTGGGAGCCATTTTCTCCAGCCCTTGCAGAGTTATTGTGGCTCTTTTCTGTGCTTTCTTCGATTTTTCAAAATGTGGAAGCCAGAGCTGGATGGAAGTTCCGAGAGGGGCTCCTGGTGCCCTGTTGCCGAGGTTAGAACTTGGATCTCCTGGTTCCCCCACCCATGCCTTAGCCACGAGGATCCACGTGTTTATGGTTGCTCTGAGTGTGAGGGAAAGACACTGGGGTAACAGCCCTGTACCTAACCCCAGAACCAGTGCAGACTGGGCAGTGGCAGGGCATAGTGCCCCTACCCTGTGCACAGCACTGACGGGACTTCAGGCTGCACGATCCATTCAGTCCTTGGCCAGAATCTTGTGAAAACCCTGCTCGTGTTGCTAAACAGGAGTTTGACCCCGGTCAGAAAGTCCCTAGCCCATGGTAACAGAGAACCTAGCCGCTGCTTGGGAGGGAGGTGTTGTCTCTCTCATAGGGCGAAAGCCCTGCGTATCTGTAAGTTAAACACATTATGTACACACGAGAGGTGCGGGCTACACCTGCCATTGTCTATTGCTGATGGCACCCAGCCCTCGGTAAAGAAACCACTGTGTGTAAATAGCGTACAGCTGAGCAGAGAGGATGGTAGCAATCAAGGTCTGGAAGTAACAGCCCTGACGTGGGTTTGGTGAACTGCCAACATATACCAAACTCAAATTGGGTGGGTGTATCTAGCGGTGTCCCTGAGGGACCAGCCCTGGGTCGAGTACTATTCAGTATTGGAAACTGACTAGGCCTCCGCTGGAGTACCGTGTCCAATTCTGGGCACCGGGCCGTAGGAAGGAGGTGGACAAACTGGAGAGAGTCTAGTGGAGAGCAACAAACATGATAAAAGATTTAGAAAACCTGACCTGTGAGGAGAGGTTACAAAAACTGGGCATGACAAAAGCTGACTGAGGGGAGGACCTGAGAACAGTCTTCAAATCTGTTAAGGACTGTTACAAACCAGCCGGTGATCGATTGTTCTCCATGTCCACTGGGCGTAGGACTAGAAGCAATGGGCTTAGGCTGCAACCAGGGAGATTTAGGTTGGATATTAGGAAAAACTTCCTACCGCTGAGGGGAGTCGAGCTCTGGAAGAGGCTTCCCCGGAGGCGGTGGAATGCCCGTCATTGGAGGTTTGTAAGAACAGGTGGGCAAATACCTGTCCGGGAGGGTTACTTGGCTTTGCCTCAGCACGGGGCTGGACTAGATGACCTCTCGAGGTCTCTTCCGGCCCTACCTTTCTATGATGCTATGAGCTTGCCTGCTTCAGGGCAGGCCAGAAAGAAACTCCCATGGGAGCAGATTATCCCACGATTGCCCACTATGGGGCTTCTTGCCCTTCTTCTGAAGCACATCAGAGGGGCTACGGGGGTCTGGCCTGGCCTTTCCTGTGTTCTGGCCCCGCTGCTGCTCCCTCCTCTGAGTTTTCAGGCTCTCAGCTGCTCTCTCGGGCTCCACCTGAAGGTGATTTTCACCAGAGGTTCAGGCCTGCTTCTCGTAACAAGGCAGACACGGGTTCCTTCCTTTCGCAGTGGTGCTGCATCTGCCTTTCTCGCAGTCTGAGCTCCGCCAGGGCTCACTTGGGGAAGAGAAGCTGTCTGCCTCTCTCAAAATTAACACTGGTACCATGCAACAGCTGTTCGCCGGCCCTCTGCGATGAGTTATCTCAGCCCAGGTCCCAGGAGACGGCTGGCCCCAGTGCACCAAAGCCATCGCTTAGCAACCTCAGCAGGGAGGGGAGGGACTGAATGGGCCATGGGAACTGAACTGCCGCCATCCCCTAGAGGGGGTCTCTCCATGTTCTGGTGAGACATGGCCAGGGGCAGGCTGGGGGGAACTTGCATTGCTGTTGCTAGATGTCTGTCTGCTGGAGGACAAGCATCTTGCACCAGTGCTGGGGGAGGTTTTCCCGAGTGCCAAGGAGTTAGGGGCACAAGTCCTAGTGATGTTCAGTGGCGCTTGTGCTTCTAACTTACACGAGGCCTTTGAAAATCTGTTCCCAGAGGCATTTTTCTCCTCCCTTTTCAGGCCGGTTCTCATCTCTCCAGCAGAGAGAGCAGAACACCCCTCCCCACAGGGGACACCCAAAGAATGCCTGGTGTTGGGGCCCTCTACAGCACTGGCAGTGGATCTGCCACCACCATTAGTACTGCTGGTTACCGTGACCCTATTGGCTGATATGGGGCCCCCATCACACTGGTCTCGTTTGGGCCCCTTCTCATGTCTCCACAAAGACAAGAAGATCCAGGTCCCCGTCACCTGAGCCAGGAGACTCCATCTCCCCTCCCTGTACAAGGAATCCTCCTCTTCCCCCGAAGAGGGGATGAGAGCAGATGCGGTAGATGGTTTTCAGGCATTCCATGAACTCTTCTCCAGTATGGTCAAGACCTTTGATATTGAAACAGTCATCCCACAAAAGATCCATCCACTCTTTGGCAGGACACAAAGACCATGGTGCTCATCTAGTCTGACCTCCGGTATGACACGGGCCCAAGAACTGCTCCAAAGTAATTCCCGGAGCAGAGCTTTCAGAAAAACAGCCAACCCGGATATAAAAATTGGCAGCAATGGAGACTCCATCACAAGCCCTGGTAAGTTGTTCCAGGGGTTAGTTAACGTGACTTAAATATTGGCTCCTTATTTATTGCCTGAATGTATCTAACTTCTAGCCATTGGATCGTGTTAGACGTTTTTCTGCTGGATTGATGAGCCCATTATTAATTTTTTGTTCGCCATGTAGGTATTGACAGACTGTGACCAAGTCACCCTCTTGCCTTCTCTTTGTGAAGCTACTTAGATTGAGCTCCTGGAGTCTTTTGCTATCAGGCAGGTTTTCCGACCCTTTAATCATTCTCATGGTGCTTTTGAGTCTCTCCGATGTATCATCATCCTTCTTGAATTGTGGACCCAGAGCTGGACACTGCAGCCCATCCTTGCAGAAATTTCAACTGGTGGGGTGACAGACCAGGAGGGTGGTGTGTGGAGATGGAACAGCAGCTAAAGCAGTGGCTCTCAAACTTTTGTCCTGGTGACCCCTTTCACATAGCAAGCCTCTGAGTGCGACCCCCTCTTATAAATTAAAAACACCTTTTTATATATTTAACACCATTATAAATGCTGGATGCAAAGCGGGGTTTGGGGTGGAGGCTGACTGCTCGTGACCCCCATGTAATAACCTCGTGACCCCCTGACGGGTCCTGACCCCCAGTTTGAGAACCCCTGAGCTAAAGGGACGCTGATGGAGCGGCCGACTAGCTGGAGCTGGACGAGGTAATCTAGAATCTCCAGCATAGACATTCGCAATGGATCGAGTCCAGCGCTAGCCGGATGTCCCCGGAGTGGCAAGTAGCAGGGGAGAAGGATCAGCACACGTGGTGACGGGCTCACCGAGAGAGAGCGTCCATCAGCCACAGGATGAGTCTGTCACATAATGGCATAGCTCAAAGCCAGAGGGTTCAGGTGCGGCTGCCAGGCAGGAAGGCACCACAGCACCGGGAATCAGGAATCATCGGGGTGAAGGGCAGAAATATAAAGAAAGAAAAACATCCACCACACGAGGGCAGAAATATGCTGATGTGATGCTAAGTAGAAAGGTGGAGAATGGTGTATGAAAGTGAGGAGCGAGAGCGCTAGTGGGCTACCCTGGGCAATAAGAGGGAAGTGAGGGGAGGTCAGGGCTGGTCTGCCCTACACAGCTACGTGTGGCGGGCCTGGGGACATGCAGGGTGCAGGCATGGCCCCAAAAGATGATGCTGGTGAAAGACTGATCTCATACACAGGCGTGCTGTGAGTGGGCCCCACCCAGACAAAGGCTCCAAGAGCCCCCCCCCAAGTTACGCCAGCCACTAAGGGCTGAATGCAAATTTTAGCAGAGCCAGGGGCAAGGTAGAGGCAGACTCTGGCAGGGATCCAGGAAGACAGAAATGCAACAAGAACAGGCAGGATGCCAGAGCCAGGATCCAGCTGAGAGTCACCCAGGCGGGAGGAGAATGGGGAACTACCGGCCTCAGCGCTGTTCTGTAACAGTATTTCATGAGACACAGAAGGTTTCAGATCACAATAAAAATGCCCCAGTAAGACTCCAAAGCAAACTAGACAATAGTTAATTGTGGAGCCCAGCAAAATACCCTCCTTAAGAACTTGTATTTCCTACTGGAGTGTGTGCCAGCCCCAGCGCTGACCCCTCCACTCCTCCCACGGGACAAGTCAAAACTGACACCATTTTGTGAAAAAATGTGGTTTCACTGAAACGGTATTTTCCAGTGGAAAATTGTTTGGACAGAAATGTTCTGACCGGCTCTGTCTGGCAGTCTCCCCAGACTGGCCGGGGATGGCAGATAGCTGGGCTGCCATCATAGGGCCTGGGTCAGCAGCTGGATCCCTCCAGCAATTCCCCCTCCTCAGCCCGGAGCTTGGCCCTGTCCCCTCACTGACAAGGGGAAAGGGGGATCCTGAGATGCTCTGTCCGTGGGTGGGGCAGGGCGGTTAGTGGGTCCCGTATCTCAAATCCTGGGGTGGTGGGTGGAGCCCACTAGGACAATGAAAGCCCCGCCCTCTCAGAACCCAGAACTTTACTGATGGTGGGCAAATGGGGGCGGAGGGACAGGTCATTGGGGGCAGCGAGCGGGGAGCCTGGCCAGCACCTGCTGCCCGAGGAAGAGTCCAGAGAGCCAAGGGGCACTGCCCCGATGTGTGACTGGACAGGTGAGCGGACAGAACAACTCCCTGTTCCCCATCCATCCTTGGGGGCTGGGGGTGGCAGGAGCTGGGCTCGGGATTTCCTGGGTCACATCCCTGGAGACTGACCAGCAGTGGCTGCGCCGGTACCAGCTTCTGCTCTCGCCACCTGCCTGAGCTCCCTGAAGTCTGGTCCCCAGAGTGCGACTCGTGAAAGTACATAGGTGCCTAAGTCCCATTTTTAGGCACCGCCGTGCTCCACAAAACCTCTCCTTGGCTGCTGCTGGACCCTGCAGGCACCTAAACTTGGTGCCCACATTTCTGCGCCTGGGCCTGGGCACTGCTGTTCCCGCTAGGCGTCCAGGCTCGAACTGAGGGTGCTGCCGCACCCCCTGGTTTGACGTGGTTTCCGTTATATCCAGGATTTACAGTTTGGTTCAGTGACTTAGCACCTCCACTATAAAAACTGTTCCAGCCCCTGTCCAGGTGCTGATCTCTGGCCTAAGCCACAGAGCGATTCACGAACTGGGGAAAGCGCGTTTGCTCGCCTGTCTCGCCAGTGCGTGCCTGTCTGGTAGCTGTGCTCAGAGGCTGCCCACTGAAGCGGGCCCCTCTGATGAGTTCTCACCCAATGCCAGGTAGGGGAGGAGCTGCCTTGTGACTGGCCTTGGCAGAATTACATTGTTAGTTCAGATCATTTTGATGGATAATGTTGATCTTTATTTTTAAACATCTTTTTAGATTTTATTGATTTACATCTTTACAGTTGTGTGACATTATAGGGATGTCAGACATAATTATTTAGTGACAGCAGATTCAAAAGGAGAAAGATTGGTAAGGTTCAGATACAAATTGTCATCATCACATGTTAAAACATACAAAGGAGATATCTTTAAATCCAACTCTGATATGTTCTCGAGCAGCGTTTTGCTTACATTGCCTTGCTGTGCATGTCAGTCGTTAGCAATGGAAATGGTTCTTGTCAGTTCACGTCTGTATGGTGAAATTGGTGTTTACTGACATTTACCAGTAAAGATCTAGCCCTGCTGTGCCTACTTCTGCCCCTTAGCCCAGAGATTGGGCTACTCAGCGGGGATGGGGTCTAACCACTGGGCTGTGGGCTGGTCTGAGGTGGGCCTCCCTCAGTCACTCCTATTGAAGTTGTTCCATGTTAATTAAAGACTTGAATAATTAAATATTAATTGGGCCAGTGACCGAGGTAGATGATGCTGTAATCCAGTCGTTAGAGCCCTGCCTGAGAGGTGGCCAATCCAGTTCTCACTGGAGAAAGGGAGACTAGAACTGGGGGGAGCTCCCACATTATATAACCTAGCCAGTAGGTTGTAAGAGGGCTGCTCCTCCAGACCCCCATTTGTTGTGGCTGAGCTTCAATCTTCATGGATCGTGGCTCACAAGCAGAGCTAGATGCCGACCGGCTAGGGTGACCGCACACAAGTGTGATAAATCGGGACGGGGTCGCGGGGGGGAGGGGGGGGAGGGTAATAGGTGTCTATATAAGACAAACCCAAATATCAGGACTGTCCCTATGACATCGGGACGTCTGGTCACCCTACTCCCTGCAGCCTAGACTAGGCGCCTATCTCTGAGATGGGGCGGGGCTTTGTATCTCAGCATCTCCCATGGGCTAACTTAGGCAGCGCCCGGCTCGTGCTGGCTTGGTGGATCACGGTCTAAGGCCCCCATCTGTCCCCATTGATTGGGTCGGTGCCAAGGCTTTGTGGATCCCTGTGTTACTCTTGTGATCTAGGTGCCGTCACACTTGGCATTGCAATGCCCAGCTCCCTTGGCGGATCTCACCCTCGATGTCTCGGCCCTAGCCTGTGTTGTTATGGGGTGGGGCATTCGGGGGAGGCGTGCTGACTGTATCCAATAATCAAACCTCATTGCAGCTTCTCGTAACGTGCTCTGATAATTTTCTAACACAAAAGGGATTGCACCCAGCAGCAGGGAACTGTATACGGGACTTCATTATGACAGATAAAGATGAATTGATCACTTCACTGGAAGTTGGTGGTTGCCTAGCGACCAGTGATTGTGGCCTGATTGCATCCATTATGGGCAAACAGAGACCGTCCCAACCAGTTACATACTTGGTGCTTCAAAAGGGCCAATTTCGCAAAGCTGAGGAAATTTACGAGTGAAATTGATTGGGATGAGAAATGTAGACAGAAAACTGTGAATGAAAATTGGGAGTCTGTAAGAAGCATTTACTAGGTGGCCAAAAAGCCACGACTCTGTAACCAAGTAAGTGGAAAACTGAGTAAAAGTTTATCCTGATTCAGTGGCAAGGTGAAGACAGAAATTAGAAATAAAAAAATCAACCTATAACAAATGGAAAAAAGTGGAAATAGAGGGTAACCAATATAAATTTGAAGTTATGAAGGGCAAAAATTGATAAGGGAAGCGAAAGACATCAAGGAAAACTCCATCACTGGAAAGGCCAAGGGCAATAAGAAAGCTTTTTAAGTATATCAGGAACAGAAAAAATCGTAGCAATGGTATAAGCCAATGGTTAGATGGAGAGGATAAAATGATACAGAAAAGGTAGAGACGTTCAATAAGTATTTCTGTTCTGTATTTTGAAAGAAGCAGGATGATGTAGTTGTATCACATGAAGAAGACGAAGTACTTTCCAGTTCATTAGTAACTAAGGAGGATGTTAGACAACATCTACTACAGATAAACATTTTAAAATCAGCAGGCCTGGATAACGTGCTGAGGAGATCTCTGACCCAGTGATGTTAATTATTCATAAATCTTGGACTACTGGGGAAATTCTTGAAGACTGGAAGAATGCTGCTGTACTGCCAGTATTCAAAAGGAGTAAACATGATAGCCCAGGTAACCCTAGGCTGGTTAGTCTGACATCAATCCCCCCCCCCCCCAAATGGAAAAGCTAATACAAGAATTAACACATGGGAATATAATTAATGGCAGTCAACATGGTTTTTATGGAAAATACTCTTGTTAAATAAGCTTCAAGACTGAGCTTGATAAGTGTATGGAGTGGATGTACAGTGGGACTGCCCACAATAGCCTGCTGCAGAAGATCCCAGCTTCGATCTCCCACGAAGCTCCTGGGCAGTCCAAACCGCACCCACATACTCTCCAGTGTGTGACTGAGGTCACCCAAACAGACCATGGACCATATAACGACTCAGTGCCCAAGTCCCAAATACGATGCACTCCGCTACTCCGGACGCAGTTCTTCTTCGAGGAACTCAAAATAAATAAAGTGGGTGCTCCACTTTAGGTGTCCATGGGCCCTGCGCTTGTAACCAGAGATTTGTAGCAGTAGAGGTGCCTAGTTGGGCTGCGGACACGCCGGCGCCCTCTCGCGCTGCTTCAGGCGGTTACCTAGCGCTGCGCAACCAACCATCGCTCAGTTCCTTCTCTACCGCCTTTGGCTTGAGTCAGGGCGATCAGCAGCACCTCAATTACCTGTAGATAAGATGGTTTTCGTGGTAGCAGGCTTAGTAATGAGATAGTTTTATTGTTATTACCAAGTAATATCACCAAGACAGACTCTATCGCCAAGCCTGTCTCGGTACTGATGGCACCAAGCTCGTCAGAACTTGTACCGGGAACCTCAAGTACAACGAGTTCCCAGAGAGCGAAAGACCCGAAGCAGGCAAGCTCGAAGAGAGCTGCACAGGGCACAGTGAAACTTGCTACTTTGGTTCCCACGGCGCTGAAGGGCACTCAGCACCGAGCGGCACAGTGGCACCACCTGATGCACCGATGCAGCACAGCGCAAGCCCCTCGGCACCGGCTGCTATTACTCTCCCACACCGCCAGCAACACTGACATTGAATCATAGAATCGTAGAATCTCAGGGTTGGAAGAGCCCTCAGGAGGTATCTAGTCCAACCCCCTGCTCAAAGCAGGACCAACACCAGCTAAATCATCCCAGCCAGGGCTTTGTGAAGCCGGGCCTTAAAAACCTCAAAGACTGGAGATTCCACCACCTCCCTAGGGAACCCATTCCAGTGCTTCACCACCCTCATAGTGAAATAGTGTTTCCTAATATCCAACCTAAACCTCCCCCACTGCAACTTGAGACCGTTACTCCTTGTTCTGTCATCTGGTAGCACTGAGAACAGTCTAGATCCATCCTCTTTGGAACCCCCTTTCAGGTAGTTGAAAGCAGCTATCAAATTCCCCCTCACTCTTCTCTTCTGCAGACTAAATAATCCCAGTTCCCTCAGCCTCTCCTCATAAGTCATGTGCTCCAGCCCCCTAATCTTTTTTGTTGCCCTCCGCTGGACTCTTTCCAATTTTTCCACATCCTTCTTGTAGTGTGGGGTCTAAAATTGGACACAGTACTCCAGATGAGGCCTCACCAATGTCGAATAGAGGGGAATGATCACATCCCTCAATCTGCTGGCAATACTCCTACTTATACAGCCCCAAATGCCGTTAGCCTTCTTGGCAACAAGGGCACACAGTCGACTCATATCCAGCTTCTCGTCCACTGTAACCCCTAGGTCCTTTTCTGCAGAACTGCTGCCTAACCGCTCGGTCCCTAGTCTGTAGCAGTGCATGGGATTCTTCCATCCTAAGTGCAGGACTCTGCACTTGTTCTTGTTGAACCTCATCAGATATCTTTTGGCCCAATCCTCTAATTTGTCTAGGTCCCTCTGTATCCTATCCCTACCCTCCAGCTTATCTATAATCTCCCGACCATTTGGAGGTGGCCTGTCACCATTTAACAGAGTCTGGAACACCATCATGACAGACAAATGGGTTTTGGAAATTATCCAGAAGGGCTATTCCATCCCCTTTATCTCCATCCCACCTACCCAACCCCCTTTCCCGTCCCTCCTCAGGGACCCCTCTCATGAGCACCTGCTGCAACAGGAAATAAACGACCTCATACAATTAGGTGTAGTGGACCCAGCCTGCCTGCCTCCCCCCCCCCCCCGCGCACGCACACACACACACGCATCCCCTCTGAGTGTTAACCAGCAGTTTTGGGAGTATCTGCTCCCCCTTTTGCAGCCTGCCCTAACCTTGGCATCCTCAGTGAGGGCTGCCCCAGGTCACACTGGAGGTAAATGGTAAAGGGGATGTAATGCAACATGGGTTTACCAAAGGTAGATTGTGCCAGACAAATTTCCTTCTTTGAGAAAATACCTGATTTTTAGATAAATGAAGTGCAGTAGATCTAATGTACTTGGACTTCAGTAAAGCATTTGACCAGGTACCACATGGGACATTATTCGTTAAATTAGAGAAGTTGGGGATCAGTACAAGAATTATAGGGTGGATAAGGAACTGGCTAGAGGGGAGAACGTCACAGGTTGTGCTGAATGGTGACTTATCATATTGGAGGGCGGTTACTAGTGGAGATCCTCAAGGATTGGTTGTGAGGAGTCGTCAGAGGTGATTTCCTGAAGGTCTTGTGATAGGCCCCAGGCCATTCCACCAGGATTCAGCCAATCTACAGGCAAGGACCCGCCCAGCTGATCCTAAGGCAGGTCTATCGGCTCCTAAGGGAATCCGTCTCTCCAGTCTGCTCAATGCCACTAGCTGGCCAGGAGCAGTCCCATTGCCTGGTAGTTCGGATAGCCTGTCCATGCTCCTGCTCCAGCCTGCGTCTGCTCCTGCCTCAGCCGGCCGCCCAGCAATTCTGGCACTTTGAACAAACTTCCCCTTTTCATGCTTGGCCAGGCGGCCAAGATGGAACCTCCTGGCATGTCCGGGGTTAGGACAGAGCCAAGTCGCCCAGCTGCAATTGGAGAACGTCTCTGTCCGCTTGCACATCTCAGTGGCCCCGGCATTCCCTGTGCAGTCAGCTGCAGGGCCCCGAGAACGAGGCCCGATGGTCTCGCTGCCAGAGAAGTTCGAAGGAAACCGCCAGAATTTCTGCCATCGGTTGTTCCTGATGCACCTTGCAACGCACCCCGCTGATCAGGCCAATGTGGGCCTTATCTCTTTATTGACTGGTGAAGCCCCAACTGGGCCTCACCTCTCCTAGAACGGGCGAGCCCATCCTTGGCCCTTTTGTCTGCGCCTTTTCACTCGTATTCAATTACCCGAACCGGACTTATATCACCGAAGCCACCTGCAGCTTCTTAAATGAGGCCGTCAGGCCATCACAGCCTCTGCCGCCCACTTCTGACCTCTGGGCTGGAGCACCCATGGAAAAAAATGAGTGGGTGCTTAGCACCCACTGGCACCCAGCTTTCCCCTTCCCCTCCTCCCCCCCAGTGCCTCCTGCCTGCTGGCACCCCCACCGATCAACTCCTCCCCCTCCTGCCCAGCGCCTTCCACCTGCCACGGAACAGCTGTTCTGCAGCGTGCAAGAGGCGCTGGGAGGGAGGAGGAGGAGCGGGGAGGGGGCTGAACTGGGGCTGAGCGGGGGTTGAGCACCCCCAGGGAAAGGAAGAAGCCGGTGCCTATGTGAGGATGCACAGGTCTGTCCTTTCCACCAAGTCTAAATGAGGATAGACCGGACAAACTGGCCCGGGCTGACCCCCCCCCCCGATACTGTGCTGAACTATGGACTGTAGACTGTTCAGATGGCACCAAGAAGAAAGGAAAGTGCATGTTTCACCCCAGTCTAATCCGGTGTCACTCCAGCCGCCCCAGGGCCAGCGCCGAGGCACATTGACGCAATACAAAGAGTACTGGTGATGGAACAGCCTTTGCCTATATTGGGCTGGCAAAGCCACTTCGCCACCAAATGCACCCTCAAATAAAGAGCTGTGACAGATCCAGGAAATGACCATGTCCAGCCCCATTAAAGGGCCAAGATGTAATTACGCAATCAGGTTCCCCAAACAGACCCCCCTCTATTCTGCCAACGTGCATTTCACAGCTATGGACTGTGGCCATCCCCACCTGCAAGTCTTGCTCCATCTCCGCATCCTGGTCATACCTGGGGTGAACTGCACCCAATTTGCACTCCTGGTTTCTGGAGCCTTTAACAATTTTATGCACACTAGGCTCACTAAGGCTAACCAGCTTCTGAGACAAAGAAAGCTCACCCCAGATCTCCTGGAATCAGTCGATGGGGGCGTACTGCCAGCAGGTCATGTCACCCATGAAACTGTGCCCCAAGACCACCGAGAAACTCCGCAATTTTAACTTGATTAACTCAGCCCACTTCCCAGTCGTACTTAGCATCCTCTGGCTCTCGGTCCATGATCCAGCTGTCTCCTGGAAAACGTAAACGGTCCAGATGTATTCTGCGATGGTGTCTAGCTGCGTCAGGCACCAAGGAATGCGGAAGAGCCTGGAGAAGGACACTGCCTTCCACGTTCAGTCCATACGAGGAGATAATGGCTCACCAATTGCTGCAAAATGTCAAGACTTTGTGGATATGTTTGATAAAAGAAATACTGAGCCCTACTGCCTGCCTCGCTCCTATGACTGCCTGTAGTGGTCCCTCGCTCTCAAGTGTGGAGGGAGGCCACTGCGCCTCGCTGCATCAGGCAACAGCACTTGGCTGTTGCTGGCGGGCCGAGCCATAAGCAGTCTATAGCTCTGTGGTCCCCTAGCAAAGGCAAACAAGTAGTAACAGTCTGAGGCTCTCGCCCTCTCTTGGCGGGGCTGTCTGTAATTAACAATCTACAGCCCTGTGGGCGGGGCCGAGCAGAGAGCAGGCTCTAGCCTTCTGGGCAGGACAGAGCAGAGTGATCTTTAGCCCACAGGCTTCTGGCTGGGACTGACAACAACTAAGTGTCTAGGATGCCCCGACCCTCAAACAGGGCGGAGCAATGAAAGGTCTGACATCTCAATTCAGGCAGACTGCAGGCAAAGGTAAGCCCCTTGGCCTACAGTGGGGAGGCTGCCACTTCTGGTGGGGTGGCGGGGGTAAGAGGATGCAGGCCCACCTGACTCCACCACGTCCCAGCCCAGGACCCTAAGAGTGGCAGAGTGGTCTGCCACTGCGTCAGCGGGGAGGGTCCGTCCAAAACACGCTGACCCCGTGCTCCAGCAATGAAACCAGACTACAGTCTGGTTTCCCTGGACTACTTCCTCCCACAGTCTGGGCAGGGCGGTGTGGAGTCCACAGGTCCTGTGGCTCCTCTGGGTACAGAGCAGCGGGTAGTGCTGGCAATGCCTCTCCCGGGCCACTCTCCTCTGGGGGCAGGGCGCCGCACAGCGCGGGTACTGCAGCAGAGTGGAGACGTCTGTCTCCTTCCCCGGTTCCCACTCCACTGAGCTGCAGAGCCCTCCCTTTATACTTCCTGTCCCGCCCCGGTACTTCCGGCGAGGGGGGCGGGGCGGGTTCATCTCCACCCACCAGGGGGAGTTGATTGTCCCTCGCTTTCAAGTCCAGAGGGAGGCCACTCCACCTCACTATACTGCCCCATCAACCTCCAGCCGGGGGTCAAAATTCCAATTGGATGGATTTATCCCTTATTGGAACCAGAATTCAGGACCCTATGGGAAGAACTTGATGAGCATCTGGCAGAAAAACTTTATCCATCTGTCTAAAGCCCCTGCTGGAGCCCTGATTCTGTTTGTCAAAAAAATTTTTTGGCTCTTTGCGTCTTTGTGGAGACTATCAACCCTGAACAACGTTACTGGCTCCGATCACACTGCCCAATAACCACAGACCCGTTAGTAGCGAAGGAACTTGCTCAGGTTTATTGTCGACGAAGCACAGTATTGGTGCCTTATACTTGCTACAAGCACATTGAATGCACGTATGCCCGTGACAATGGATGCAGCTCAGTCAGTGGAGGGAGTTTCCACTTTCCCCCTAGGTCAGACAAAGACACTTCCTCTGAGACTCCATCTTATACACTGATACAAACAAGTCACGTGTTGCCCCTCTGATGTGGTCAGTTACCACCCATCCTTGTACGTGTTGGTTTGATCAAAACATCTCCATCCCTCACACTGTCATCACGACCTTAGCTTTAGCAGGGTTCAGTGTGTTCTCATTATAAGTATGGATTAAGGTGTCTGCAG
Organism: Terrapene triunguis; assembly: GCF_002925995.2. Lineage (NCBI taxonomy): Eukaryota > Metazoa > Chordata > Testudines > Emydidae > Terrapene > Terrapene triunguis. Next base: position 3,838,547 of record NW_020664400.1, read on the forward strand.
TTGCGGACTTGGCAGTGCTGAGAAAAATCCACCACATCCAGAGCTTCCTGGGGTTTCCCAACTTCTACCAGTGGCTCATCAAGGGGTTTTTGAAGCTGGTGACCCCAATTACACAGCTGCTCCAGAAGGACACCGCCTTCGTTCGGACACAGGAAACTCAATCTGCCTTTCATCAACTGAAAGAAGAATTGACACCAGCACACCTGTTAGTTCACCTGGACCCAACTAAACCTCTCCTTGTCAAAGCAGATGCCTCCAGTTATGCGATCAGAGCCGCGATATGACAGCAACCTGAGTCCCTGAGTGTTCTCCATCCCTGCGCGTTCTACTCCTGAAAGCTGACACCTGTGAAACAAAATTACAAAGTCTGTGACTAGGAACTGCTGGCCATCAAAGCCACCTTTGAGGAACAGCATTATCACTTGGAAGGCGTGTGTTTGCTGATTCAGGTGTTCACAAAAATTTCTGATACTGTGAATTGCGAAGGTTCTCAATCAGTGCCAGATCCATTGGTCCTTTTTTTCTCTCAATCTGATTTCACCCTGACTTGATACTCTGGTACCCAAAAGGGTAAATCATGAGTCATCACTGTGTAGCTCTGAGCCTTCCTATGCCTGATGAGTCATTCCTGAGCCAACAATGTGATAAGTCATCAGAGGCAATTACCTCACGGTCTTGTGATATGCCCCATGCCATTCAACCAGGAGTCATCCAACCCACAAGTGAAGAGCCACACAGGTGACTCCTGAGGGAAGCAGTCTCTCCAGTCTGCTCAGCATCACTACCTGACTGGGACCACGCCCATTGCCTAGTAGTTCTGACAGACTGCCCGTGCTCCTCCTCCAAACTGCTCCTGCCAACCCTTGCTCCTCCTGCTCCTGCTCCAGCCTGTGCCCATTTCCACGCTAGCCAGCCCCTGGTCCAGCCTACATCTACTCCAGCCTCAGCCGGCCACCCAGCAGTTCTGATGTCCATCTTGGAACCAGGCTTATTCGGGAGAGGAGCGGTTGTCACACACTCGATCTCCCTTGCACACTCACACAGGAGCAGCCAGAATCTGGCTGCCTGACCCCGTTTCATACCTCCCCAGGCCTTTGTGCAAGAGTGTCAGATCATGGGGGAAGGGGCCTTCATTTTCTCCCGCCCTTAAACCTCAGTTACACTCTCTATCCCAGACTCAGTCCAGGCTGGGATCAGGGTTCTCCTCACCAAAGACCCCAGGGCTGTTCAGCTCCTTACCCTGGGTACAGCTCTGACTGAATGGCTTAGCCTGGTGGTGCCCAAAGACACTGTCACCAGCCAGGTCCTCGGAGGTAATTTTCAGGTTGGTTTATAAGAAGATGCCATGAAAATCCATATTGATGCGCTGGGCGATGAGGGTGGAAAAATCGATTAAATAAAGCCAGGCAGCCCCCTGTACAGCCCAACAATGTCCGAAGGGGCCTGGCGCTGTCCCGAGCAGCCGTCGGCTCACAGCTGTGGAGTTACTGTCAGTTTCTGCACTTGGGAGCAATGCATCAGAATCAGTCAGAGCTTCCTGGTCAGGCAGGGAGGGAGGGTCTGGCTTGAACTAGGGAAGGCCAGGAAAAAATCCCTCCCCGCACCTGTAAGTGGGGAATCAGTTCTGAGTCCCGAGAGCACAAGCAGCAAAACCAGATGGGTTTTCTTCTTGTTGCATAAAGACAATTTTGTCTGTCTCCATTTACCCGCCCTGCCATTCAGTGCACAGTCCGCACTAGGTTCCCGGGGAGGAAGACGACTAATCCAGTTGTGTGTGAGCTGCTGGGAGGGGCTGGGGAGCAGGTGGGATGGCAGGACATCAGGAGAGCTGTTGATGGGGTGAGCCCATGTAATGAGCCCATCTCTGAATCAGCCCTCAGACTGGCTACCTGAGGGCTCCCTGGCAACCAACCAGGGCTCAGACAATCCACAGGCCCTGGTCTAACCAGGTGACCCCAAGGCCAGGGACACAGGCTCCCAATGAGAGCAGCCCACTCCAGTCTGCTCAAACTCACTTCCTTGCCAGGAGTATCCCCCGCCACTTGGTGGGTCCGACCTGTTCCAACCCCAGCCTGCTCCTGCTCCAGCCTTGTTCCAACCCTGCTCTTGGGCCCTGATTCCTGCTCTCACTCCTGGCTCCAGTCCCTGGCCCAGCCACTAGCCCTGCCCACCACTGCTTCACTAGGTCTGCCCATCCACTTCCCAGTGTCTGACAGTCTGAGCAGACGGCCTCCTTTCTGTGCCTGGGTCCAGCAGCTGAGCTGGAGACCCCGGGAATGTCCATCACTGAGATAACAGAGTTGGTCCTTTGGGGTCAAGTTGCCCAGTTGCATCTGGAGAATGCTTCCTTCCGCTCACAGATCCCAGCAGCCACGGTAACCCACGACGACACCTTCAGAACTGGCCCACAGGTTCCACTGTCATATTTTATGGGAACCACCAGGAGTTCCATGGTGTTCTTAATCCAGGCCACCTTTTGTTCCTGATGTGTCCTGAAATGTACCCCAATGATTGGACCAAGGAGGGGCTCATTACCAGTTTATTGACCCAGGAACCCCTGGACTGGGCCTCCCCACTCCAGGAACCAGCCAGCCCAATTCTCAATAACTTTGATGAGCTCATCCACACCTTTACTGTAATATTTGATGATCCAAATCGCACCCATACTGCTGAAGTTTCTCCAACAGCCGATTGGCCTGTCTTGGCCTATGCTGCCCATTTTCACCGTCTGGTCACCAATACAGAATGGAACAAAGCCGCACAGATTGACCATTCCCACCATGGTCTGAATGATAACATGAGAGATGACTGGGCCTGAGATGAATGCCTCACAGACCATGAGAAGGAGTCTAAGCAGCGGAAAGGTCTTTGCCTGTACTGTGGGGGGCAGGGCCACTTTCCCACTGAGTGCCCCCTTAAATCCAGACCTTTGGTGGACCAGGAAAATGATCCCATCCAACCTTGTTGGAGGGCTTGCAGCTAGACGTAACCTCGGAGTCGAGTTCTCGAACCAGGCCCCCTCTTATGCCCACATGTATCTTGGCATCTATGAACTGTCATCCTCTGCACCTGCAGGTCAATCTATGGGCCCCAACTACCCCTTAGGTGAATGTGATGGGTTCCCCCTGGGGTGCCACCTGGAACTGGGTACCACTGAGCCCCCTGACCCAGTAGCCTGGGCTCCTTCTCACACTGTCCTGCTGTGACAAGCTGCAAAGCTCTCCAGCCTTCATACAGGTAGGGCCACACCCAGCTGCAGTTACCTGCGGGCTCTGTCCAGCCCCTGCAATGAACCAACAGTGGAAAGGCTACAGCTCAGGCAACTGGTGGAAATGATGGATGGCAGCATGCTGCCCTCTGGTCCAGTTATCCATGAAACTTTGTCCCTCCAGGCCTTGTCTTGCTTGAGTGCTCCCTTAGCACCTTGATCGGCCAGTGGCCCCAGTGATTGTTTGGCAAGCTCCTGCTTCTGGTGCACTTTAAAAATGTTGCTGTTCGTTTTTGTGTCTTTTGCTAGTTACTCTTCAAATTCTTTCTTGGCCTGCCTAATTATACATTGACTGGCTAGAGTTTAGGCTCCTTTCTATTTTCCTCAGTAGGATTTAACTTCCAATTTTTAAAGGATGCCTTTTTGCCTCCAACCACCCCTTTCACTCTGCTGTTTAGCCACGGTGGCATTTTTTTTAGTCCTGTTACTGTTTTATTATTATTATTATTATTTTGCATGTACATTTAGTTTGAGTCTCTGCTGTGGTGGTTTAAAATCTTTTCCCTGCAGCTTGCAGGCGTTTCACTCTTGTGACTGTTACCCACTTTTGTGTAGTTCCCCTTTTTGAAGTTGATTTCTTTGGTATTTTCCGCCTTACAAGGATGTTAATCTAATTATATCGTGGTCAGTGTTACTGAGCGGGTCAGCTATATTCATCTCTTGGATCAAATCCAGTGCGTCACTTAGGACTAAATCAAGAATTGATTTCTGCTGGCCCCCTAGCATCCACAGGCTCTTTCACTGCACGACCAATTTCCTTGCCTTGTGTATCTTTTTAGTCACGAAGAACTAGTTTGTCCCTCTGGTGTCTGACAGCGCTGCTGGAGACTTGCAGCATTTTAATTGCACTCACAGTTTATTTCCTAACACGATTTCAGCAGCATCGGTGCTGGCCGGTGATAGGATAAACTCCCCGCACCTGTTGCGTGAGGCTGCCTTGCTTGTCTAGTGTGTTTTGAAGGCACAGTGCAGGAGGCCGGCTAGGCTGTCTCTGAGGCAGACGTATCTTTACAAAAGCACTTTTCTCTGTTCTGAGGTCAGTTGCCCTTCTCTAAAACAACTCCCGCTGTCTCCTGGCATGTGGTGTATGTGACTGGCGCTGGCTGGAGAGCCGGCTTGGTGTCATGCTTTCATTAGCCAGCACGGGATTACCTAGCGCACACTGGCTCTGGAAACAAACCGCTGGGACCTGCAGATGCATAAATTCCAAGGCCAGAAGGGACCACTGTGATCATCTCGTCTGACCCCCTGTTTCGCACAGGCCAGAGACCTGCCCACTCTAATTCCTAGAGCCAACCTGTTAGAAAACATCCAGCCTTGATTTTACAATGGTCAGTGATGGAGAATCCATCCCAACCCTTGGTAAGCTGTTCCAGGGGCTAATTACTCTCACTGTTAAAAATTTACACCTTATTTCTGGCTGAATTTGTCTAGCTTCATTGGATCATGTTAGACCTTCCTCTGCTAGAATGGAGAGCCCAGTATCAAATCTTTGTTTCCCATGTAGGAATTTAAAGACTGGGATCAAGTCACCCCTCAAGCTTCTCTGTGTTAAGCTAAACAGACAGTTTCAAGAGCTCAGTCACTAGGTTTTCTAATCCTTTAACCCTTGCTGCAGCTCTTCTCTGAACCTTCCCCAATTTATCAAGATATAAAACCAACCCGCTCTCGCTCTTGTTTTCCTGCCCGGGCAGGTTCTTAGCTCTGCCCAGCAGCTCAGGGCACAAGGGAGCTGTTTGTGCCCCCAGATCCTGAGGCCAGTTCAGTGCCAGCCAGGTCTCCAATGTAGCTTAGAGCAGCCTTCAGTAGCCTCCTGGCAGCACAAGGGCACTCTGGCCATAGCAGAGGCACATTCCCTTAGCCAGCGTGAATCCTGCGTGTGCACCAGAGAACCAGGGCAAGGCCAAGGGGCGCTGAGACTCCAGCAGATCCTCTCTTGGCATGAACAGCAACGTGCTGCCATCACTCCGTTGCCATGGCAACAGTGGGGCAAGAGCCCGTCAGAGCAGACAGGAGTTCCCAGACCTTGCCCATGACTTGAGAAGTGCTGGACTAGCTGCGCCAAGGTGAAATCACCATCGCTATGGTGTTATGAAACCTACAGTGAACCATGAAACTCCACAGGTGGCCAGCAGTGATGGGTGGACTCAGGGGAGGAACTGGGAGCTCAGCTGTGTCCTGGGACTCAGGCAGGATATATGGGCCTCGTTCCATGTGGGCCAGACACACCTCTGATACGTCTACCTCTGAACAAACCAGGGAAGGGAAATAAGCAGTGAGCAAAGCTAAGCAACCTCACCCGTGGGATTTGGAGAGCAAAGGTTCAGGGCATTTATTGTCCTGACTCCAGCTGAACAGGTACCATCAGAGCAGAACTGGAGCCGCGTCGATACACCCAGAGGAATTGCTCTGTCTAGGTACTTGAATAGCCACCAGCACTGTATCCAGCGGCCTCAGTCAGCGATGGGTTTGTCCTGCCAACCCCTCCTGCGGCAGGCAGGGCTGTCAGCTCCATTGTACAGACGAGGCGCAGGGAGGCTAAGACACTTGCCCGTGGTCACACAGGCCGCCTGTGGCAGAGCTGGGAATTGAGTGCATGTCCCAGGCCAGGCTTTCATCCACTAGCCCATCCCAGCTACCCCAGGGTAATCAGTGAAGGGGAGTGTGACACCCTGGCACCCCCTTACTCCCCACTGTCATGTAATTAGGATATGTTCTGTACAAAGTGTGCCTTGTAAGGTATCGTTCTAAAAGTCTTGATCTGCTAGACAGTCATATCTCGTTGGATTGTATGTGCTATTGTCGTATATGAAGTTTGGTTATGTATGGGTCAGCAGTGTGCCCTTGTTGCCAAGAAGGCTAACGACATATTGGGCTGCATTAGTAGGAGCATTGCCAGCAGATCGAGGGAGGTGATTATTCCCCTTTATTTGGCACTGGTGAGGCCACATCTGGAGTATTGCATCCAGTTTTGGGCCCACTACAGAAAGGAAGTGGAAAGGAGAGTCCAGGGGAGGGCGAAATGATCAGGGGGCTGGGGCACATGACTTACGAGGAGAGGCTGAGGGAACTGGGCTTATTTAGTCTGCAGAAGAGAAGAGTGAGGGGGGATTTGATAGCAACCTTCAACTATCTGAAGGGGGGATTCCAAAGAGGATGGATCTAGACTGTTCTCAGTGGTAGCAGATGACGGAACAAGGAGTAATGGTCTCAAGTTGCAGTGTGGGAGGTTTAGGTTGGATATTAGGAAACACTGTTTCACTAGGAGGGTGGTGAAGCACTGGAATGGGTTCCCTAGGGAGGTGGTGGAATCCCCTTCCTTAGAGGTTTTTAAGGTCAGGCTTGACAAAGCCCTGGCTGGAATGATTTAGTTGGGGATTGGTCCTGCTTTGAGCAGGGGGTTGGACTAGATGACCTCCTGAGGTCTCTTCCAACCCTGATATTCTATGATTCTATGATTGTACAGTTGGTTGCCCTTGATGGCCCATCAAATAGGCTTAGTGCTGATGCCATTCTGTCTGCGGGTGTCACCCAGAAACGCAGCACAAGCTTGGAAATACAGATCTACCCCACAAATCTATAACAATACAAAGGTGATACAAACACAGACACAAGATTATCAGACTTGATAAATCCTAACATTTTCCCTGACACCTTACCCAGATAGCTAGCACCAGTCATTGCAGTTTTATAATATTGGTATTAATAATAACACTACAAAGTGTCTCACAATTCCATACAGCGTGACAGCCAGGAATTGAATTATTCTGTCCATCACGAGTTCTTCTAAAGCCTTGAGGTTACATTAACAGGTGTGTAATTGCACTTGTCGCCCTTCCTTAAATCTATGTCTGACGTTGGCTGTTCTCCAGTCAGATGGTACTACCCCTAAATCCTCGCGACCAGACTAACCACATCCTGTGCCAGTTCTTTCAGTATTCTGGGATGGGAATTTACTCTGTCCCCCTGAGCTAAGCACAATCCGCTTGTTAAGTTTTCTTTCACCTCCGGTGTGGTAATTTCTAGACACTCCCTGTTTCCATCCGCCATCCTGTCTTCATGCACGTGTTCCATATCAGCAGCTTTATTGAAAGCCAAGAGACAGGATTCATTTCGGTTTTGTGCCATACCCAGATTACCTTTAATCTCCTTCCCATCCACACTGCTGTATGGCCCAACCCCATCTTTCCACGATGTCGCTTTCCTTGCTGAACAGCCCCATTTCCCGCTCTCTGCTTCGTCTGAATAACCCTTTTGACATGGCATTAACTCTTCTAAACTCAGTACAGAAATGACTATGGGGTCTGGTTGGGAACTAGAATGACTGGACTGCACCATTGCTACTCTTTGACTACCCCACGTTCCAACATACTTTGTAACTCCCGTTTGGTTGCCTCCCACATTCATTTGGGGATCTGGAACCTGCTGTTCTAACTGGCACCCAGGATCATTTGTAAGCCATTCTCTATGAGGTGAGTCTTGCAGGCTTGGTGGAGAAGACATCACCAAAGGTATGGACAGAGTGAAAGCCCTACCGACATGCCCAAGCCCTACCACTGAATGGCAGGCCAGGTCGTTCCTGGGCTTAGCAGGGTACTATTGAGACTTTGTCCTCAGGTTTTCCACCACAACACCCCCCCATGGACCTCCTGAAGAACAAGGGCCCCTGAAAGGTCCAGTGGACATCAGCTTGTGCAGACACATTTGGCCCAGTCAAACGCATCGTGTGCGGAGCCTGGGTTTTACTAAAGAATCCATACTACAAACGGACGCCTCTCGGGGCGGTTCTACCACAGGGGGCAGAGGGTGGAGAACACCCTGTCCCATATCTCAGTCGGAAACGTCTCCCCCAGGAACAGAACGCTGGCATGACGGAAAAGGCATGACGTGCAGTTAGGTGGGCAGTGGAATCATTTCCTGGGAGAGCCCTTGCCCCTGTCACGGACCATGGCTGCAAGCTATGAAAGACAACTCCAGGCTCGGATGCGGGTGCCCCGTCTATCCCTGCAGCTGTTTTCTTTTGTGGTGCACCAAGGGTCTGGGGCAGGTCATGGAAAGACCGAGTGTCGATTCTGCAGATTGCCCTCTGCTACGCTCTCGAGGGGTCTATGAGCATGACCGGGTACAAAGGTGCTCCCTGGCCCAGACCCGAAGGGGTTAACGCAGCAGCTCTTTAACCCTGACCTATTAGAGGGAGCAGGGCTGGGGGTGGGCTGGAGCCCTGCCCCCGGGTCTGTGTGTGGAGACTGTTGGTTGCTGTTGTCTTTGTTTTGCTGTGGCTGGTTTTGTTGTGTGTGGACTCGGTTCTCCTACAGGCGGCCCTGGGAAGGCGCGTTTCTCACCTTGGGCAAAGCTGAAGTTGCTGCTTTGGGCTGGGATTTCCAATGAGCCCAAGGGAATTAGGCACTCCAATCCCACTGAAATCCACTGGGCATGTAACTCCCTTAGGCTCCTTTGGAAATCGCAGCCTTGAATCTCAAAGTATGCCCACACCATGCTAACCTGGCAGACATACCCCTCCCCACTCCAAACTCATCCCCTCCTCAGTAACTGTGTCCATGTCCTCTCCTCCAAACTCTTCTCCAGCCTCATTTCACACCTCAGCTAAAGACATCTGGGCCTGGACTTCTCCCTCTGCTCTCCTGCTCCTGGGCTGTGTTTCTTGCTGTTAGGAAGACAGGTTGCAGGGATATCTCTCCACACGCAAAGCTGTCCTGCAATGCACCCCCTGCTCCCTGCCAAAGCTGCCTCGCCTGGACCGGCTCTGCTCCCCCTCTTCCCTCCCTGACACTGCTTAGGACCCAGGGGCCACCCAGCACAATGGAAGCTTCCGAAAACTGAATGCACAAGGGAAAGTGGCATCTCTACAGCAAGGGAAATGGTACTGTAGCATCCGGTCTGCCAGAGCAGAGTATGTGTATGCTGGGGAGTGACCAGGAATGTGTGTGAGACAGAAAGATTCCTGATGCAGGTGTGATTGTGTAGATAGGATACCGTGTGGACGTGAGAGTCAATCTGGGGGTGTATTTCTGCTTGATTGACATCACAGTCTCACCTGCCCCCAGGTTTATAATGTGATGGAGACAGCAGCCTCTCAGGCAGTTCAGGAACACTGCGGAGTTAACACCATCCAGGGGAAAGGATCTAATATGTATCAGAGACTCAACCCTTCTTTATCTTTGGGAACATTCGACTAGCTCTCATTCCCCGTCTGGGCAAGAGAGATCTGTAGACATCCCAGAATCAGGAGACTGTGCTTGCTACTATGACACTGCTTTAACAGGTGAGTGGGATGGGCAGTTTGTTTCCCTACCAAAAAAGGAAGCTGAAAATATTTGACCATTTTCTTGTTGTTTCGCTTTGAAATGGCTCTGTTGTTTGATAGCGTGGGCTCAATGTATTGCTTTTTGCCAGTTAAAAGGGTAGAGGGAGAAAACTTTACAAAGAAGTGTTGCAATCCAGGGAAATTGATGCCTAATTCGATTCTGCCGGTGCCAGAAACCTTGAGCTTTGTTTTAATGGATAAATCCACACAGAAAAAGTGTGGGCATCTGTACTGTAAATGACCAGCTTACCTTGCAGATGCTGGTGTAATCACCGCTCACAGTGGGATGGGGATTAAAAATACAGAAGCAATTTGTGCTGAAGCAAAAATATCTGGGTTTTCCTTTCGGTTCCAAACAGAGCTTTCAAGATTCCCTCTGAAATGACTGTGATGCGCTAGTCTCCGATGGCTGGGTTAATGCTGCTTATAATGTCAAGTGGGCAGTTTTCGCGGAGGGGATGACATACAATACTTTCCCTCTATTATTATTAATAGAAAAGGGGGGCATTCTTTTTCCAGCTTGGAAACAGATCTCTGGGGGGGGGGGGGATGAAAAATGAACCCCTGTCTAAAGGAAGGGTAAATAACAAGGAGTTGAAACTCAGCTCAGCTGTGGAAAGGACGGTTTGGAAAAGTTTGAACGGTTATAAAGCCATCTCAGCCCTTGGCCTGTCTCCTACAATGTCTAAGACTGAATTCTTGCGAGTAGAGATATGCTGGGTAATGCTGCGGTTCGGCTCTTGAATAACTGAATCATCTGTTCTCAGCAGACAGCTCAGCTAAACTAACCTCTCTGGTTTCTAATTCAAAACAAGAGAGCCGATCCTTGGTTTTTGCTGCATGAGATGATTCACACCTAAACCTCCTCTCTGAGCCAAGGCAGGAAGGCTGAGTATAGAGCTCTGCAGGAGACAGGGGACGTGAACACTTGGTGCTGTTAATGTTTGGGGTGTAGGAAATGTGCCCAGGGAGGATGGATTTTTATAGAACAAAATCAAACTTTTGCAGTTTCTGCTTCAAGTTAGATTTTCGCCCTCTTCGTAACAGAACGGCCTGGAGCAGCGTTAACCCTTCAGCTCTTAGCGGTGCACAAGGCTTGTTCTCACATCGCACTCACTGGGCTCAGGGACCGCAGTGGGGTTCTTCAGAGCAACGGGGGCAGGATAGGGCTGTTGCTCTGGGGCTGGAGTAGCTGGGGTTGCTGCTGGCTAGAATGGGGGAATATGGGTGGTTTGGGGAGCTGCAGGTCAGAATGGAGATGCACTGACAGAGCTGTATGGAACAGAGGTTGGGAATAGCAGGGGATGTAGCAGGAAATTGCTGGATTGGACCAGACCAATAATAATACCATCTAGTCTGGTATTATTCTGTCTCTGGTGGTGGAGAGCACAGGGTGTGTCAGAGGAAGGTGCAACCCCCCCCCCCAGTTGACATCTATGCAGTGAGTTGTGCCTAGGGGAAGTTTCCTCCTAACTCCTGACAGTTCATGCTCCCCTGATCATCAGTGTGTCCTAAGCAAGAGCATGCATCCGACAAAGTGGGTATTCACCCACGAAAGCTTATGCTCCAATACATCTGTTAGTCTATCAGGTGCCACAGGACTCTCTGTTGCTTAAGCAGGAGGGTTTATCGTTCTGCCGCCGGGAGTGTAGTTGTCAAAGCCTCACCTGGGGATAAGGGAAATCAAAGTTCCTTCTGTGCTGACTCACAGCCTATTGGAGAGGTGAGTGATGTGTGCGAGGAAGCCAAACGGACCAGAAGAAGAGCTGCCACGTGTGAAGGGGAGGAGATTCATTGGCAGGAGCAGAAATGGGGCTAGCCCAGATGTGTGCCATGCTGCATGTGGGGTCACCTGGATGGCAGAGATGCGAAGATATTTTACACATTGGCCTGTTCTCAGTCCTACCCCATCCCTCCGGGCTCCGTCGCACCCTCATTGATGCTTCTGTCTCCGATTCCTCACTCGGAGCTGGTGATGTCTTGCTGTGCCACTCCTTAGACATAGTTCTTGACGCCTTTCCTTGTGATGGGTCAGTCCTGCCAGCCCAATTGCTTTACCTGTTCTTCTCCCAATCCCCTCCTCGTGTAGCCGGCTGGCTGGGACTCAGCCTCCCAGGTCCTAAAGCAACATCCCAGTCCCACCAGAGCCAGCGAGAGCAGCCACCCTGCCCTTCCCGCAGCATGTGAAGCCCCAAATCACGCTGGGTCACATCTTGGTCTCATGCTGGTGTCAATCAGGAGTAAGCCCACCGGCATTGCCCCAGTAGAGGTAGAATCAGACTCAGACCCTTGGCCATGTTTGCTGCTGTATCCCCCAGCAAGCGCTCCTCTTGCTTGCTCTCCGGTGTCCCCTACAGGCTTCTCCTGGCATTACTGCTCTCCACGCACAGGCCCCTTGACAATGGGCATGTCAAAGGATTCCCCTCCCAGATGCATTGTCACTCATGTCCCAGAGCAAAACGATGCCAGGTTATTTTCTGCCCAAAGCGCTAACTTCTCCAGAGCCTCCATGCTGTGGCGCGGACTCCACAGGTTTCTGTAACACTCCCAACTCTCAGCTGGGTAGTGCAAATGTGATGCAAACCTGGACCTACCACTACTCCCCGTGGCACCTCCCTGTTTGATACGTCTCGGCTTAGCAATCCCTGGCATTATGGTCCTTCAGCTTTACCCCGCAGACTGTTTGGGTGAAAGGCTCAAGGAAGATTTCAAGGAACATTAGTAAACGCCGGATTAAAATCTAGAGAGATTAGCTCGACTGCATTCTCGTGAGGGTTTAATTTGATCGATTCTGGAATAATCAGTTCTTTATTAGCCAGGTGCTCATCCCTCATCCTCTAGGTATGGCTGCGTATTTCCTCTGCTACTTATTTTTTGGGCCATTCTGTTATTTTGGATTGAATTTGTATGTGCACTGCAGTAACTGCCCGGGTGGTTGTTTTCATTTCTGACAATTGTCCCGTATTTTCTCTTTCGTCCCTAGCCCTTTGATACCCCCTTATTAATAAAAATGATGTTTTAGTAGTTGGACAGTGCTTGAACTCATTCCTTTCCCAGCCTTAAATCCATGTTATCTGGACCTGCCAGTTTGTAACAAGTGAATTCATCCAAGTACTGGCAACCAGAGATGAGCCAAAAATGTCATCTGTTATTGGCACTGCCCATACCCCTGGGCTGAGATCCAATGGGATCTGGGTCCAAAACAACCCCTGGTTTGGGGTTTACACAACCACAGCTGATTGCTAAAGGTTTTTGAGAACCGAAGCCAAGCGCTTTGGCCAGTTCCCCTGACCTACTGTTTATCAACAGCCACATCACTGATGAGGCCAATGCTTCGCTCAGTTACACCAGTGCAGCCTTGCAGATTCCAATGGCCTGGCACTGGAGTAACTGGGAGCAGAATTTGACCCAAGGTCTATATTGCTTCCTGGTTCTCCATACCCCTTTTCCTGTTAATGATCAGTTCAGCAGGTCAGACGCTTTGGATGGACTTGATGTTTGCCTCCCTCCTCATAGAGTTATAGAATATCAGGGTTGGAAGGGCCCTCAGGAGGTATCTAGTCCCACCCCCTGCTCAAAGCAGGACCAACACCAACTAAATCATCCCAGCCAGGGCTTTGTCAAGCCTGACCTTAAAAACCTCTAAGGAAGGAGATTCCACCACCTCCCTAGGGAACCCATTCCAGTGCTTCACCACTCTCCTAGTGAAATAGTTTTTTCCTAATATCCAACCTAAACCTCCCCCACTGCAGGGGGTGGAGGGTAATAGGAGCCTATATAAGAAAAAGACCCAAAAATCGGGACTGTCCCTATAAAATCGGGACATCTGGTCACCCTACCTTTTGCATCCAAAAGTTCGGCAGCCTCTGCTCATTGTCCGGAACCTACATTACAATGCAATCCTACCAATCGGTGCTCATTTCTCCGGCCCAGAAGATGCAATCAGCCATGTGGAGCTGCTCTGTGAATGCCAGCAGCGACCTGGCTTTTTTTTCCACTCCGTCCATCAGCCTCCAGTTATCGTGCCTGAACATTTCTTACTCTTCCTCATCGTACCCCACGTTGTAGTAGTACAATGCGTCCAGGTTCTGCAAATACAAGAGAATCACGTGTCCTGTATTAGCAACGCTCATGAGAATCATGCTGAGCTGTGCAGAATCCAGGTTTCTTTCAGAGAGATGGTGGAGTCTGGAAAGCATTGTATGGGACTGTGGGGATTTTAAAAAACAGCATGAAAACTATAGGATGGTATAAGTATTATGGGATGGAGAAAGTATCATGGTGGGAATTTGACTCCTAGCTCCCAGAAATCCCTGGGCAAACCAGTAGCATCCCACAAAGCGCTGAGAAAATGTCTCCCCAGGCATGAGGCACACTGGGATATCTCCCCATCCTGCATCGCTTACCCACTCTGACGTACCACTCACCACGTACCCACTCGCGATGAGGATATGCAGCACATGTGCATGCGGATGAGGGATATACCACAGACGGCGGGCTTTCACTCTCAGTCACCCCCGCAAACAGTCGAGTTCCAAATTGTGACCAGAGCGACCATTGTCATGGGACCAGAGGAATTGTGGGACAGCTGCTGGAGGACTGTTAGGGTTGATACAGGTCATGCAATGCCTACCTCACACTGCATCAACCTAAGATGCCCAACTGTGGCTCTGTGTGGCTCAGGGATGTGGGTACTGGGTTGCTGTTATGGAGCGCTTATGTCGCTGGGAGGCCCATTTTGGTGTAGGCCCATGCACAACTCAGGCAACGCAAATCAACTCGGTCAACCTACGTTTGTAGCAAAGATCAGGCCGCTGAGTCATATTATACTCCTTGTTCCCTGCCCCTGCTCCTGTAAGCTCTCTAGGACTGGAACTGTCACCTGTGTGGTCAGCACCTGATCCCTGCTCTGGGCTCTGACGTGCTAGCCCAGTGTGATCTATAACAGTCACCGCACGACTGGTAAACCCCCTCATAGAATCATAGAATATCAGGGTTGGAAGGGACCTCAGGAGGTCATCTAGTCCAACCCCCTGCTCAAAGCAGGACCAATCCCCAGACAGATTTTTGCCCCAGATCCCTAAATGGCCCCCTCGAGGATTGAACTCAAAACCCTGGGTTTAGCAGGCTAATACTCAAACCACTGAGCTATCCCTCCCCCCGGTGCCGAGAGCTAGCAGACCCAGGCACCTGGGTGGGATGCTGAAACTTTGCTTGTTGCGCTGTAGGTCAGCGTGCTGAGATCATGGCTGCCCACGAGTCTCTCCAGAAGGAAACCTCTGCTAACGAGACCCTGAGATGGATGGATGGCAGGCACCTCAATGGCACCTTCCTCCCGTACTACCAGCACTCTCCAGCAGTGGCAGCTGTCTTCATTGTCGCTTACCTCTGCATCTTCCTCTCGTGCATGGCTGGGAACTCCCTGGTGTGCCTGGTGGTGGTGAGGAACCAGCGCATGCACACGGTCACCAACCTCTTCATCCTGAACCTGGCCATCAGTGACCTGCTGGTGGGCATCTTCTGTGTGCCAACCACCCTCCTGGACAACCTGATCACAGGTGAGAGCCCCCCCCCCCCGGTCAGCCTTCGCCTTGGGGTCCACCAGCTGGGGAGGGCGTGGGCTGGTGGCGCAGAGAGGCAGAAATCTCACAGGTCTCAACAGCCATCACCTTCTTTAAAGTCCTGCTTGGATCATGACCTAGTAGTCTTTGCGTCTTCCAGCTCCAGGGCACAATTTAGGGTCTTTCTCCAGGAAGAGAAAGCCAAGAAGTGCTGCCTGACCCTGGCCGATAAGTAAGAGACGACATCTGCTAGCAGAATGCGCTTCACTCCAGTTGACAACCACAGAATGAGATCCAATTGCTGGCAGGTGACTCTAGACAAACCAGAAATCCGGCTCAGTTTTGTAACCGTAGGGGTAATTACCCAGGGGGATTCTCCATCCCTTAAAGTCCTTCAGTCAAGGCTGGATGCTGTATAAAGGATAGGCCCTGGTTCGAGCACAAGTGTTTGGGCTTGATGCAGGAACCTCTGGGTGAAGTTCTGTGGTCTGTGATATGCAGCAGGGCAGACTGGGTGATCTGCTGCTCCCTTGTGGCTTTGACGGCTACCGATCTATGAAAACTCAAAGCTTCAGATGTAAACCTTCCGGCGGGTGAGGCTTATTTCAGGGTTGCTTGGCAGTGCGTACACAGCTGGGGACAGACCGCCTGATGCTGCAGACTCATTGGAAGGGAGATGGCCAGGCTAGTGGGGGGAGGCATTGCCAATCTTTTGACATGGGGGTGGGTGGTGCACGTACCTCCCAGAGCAGGATGGGAGGGGCAGAGTAAAGGGGATTTCAGGAGGCACAGCTATTCAAGCTTCTCTTTTGGATGGAGACGTTTGTCTGTGCTCCTATGAAGGTGAAGGCTGCTAGAAGTGATCTTAGACCTCATGCTTTAACCGTCTGGGTTCGTCTGAGTCCAGGAATGTGAGACTCTGGGGTATGAACTGGTGATGTGTTTTAACAGGAAAGAACAAGAGCGAGGCAGGCCAGGCACAAAGGCAGCAATGGACTACACGCTGCCGACCAGCACTTGTTCTCAGTAGAAAGAGGAACTTGAGTCCAACTTTGGTTCTGTTTGCATCCCATCTGAAGAGCCAGCCAGCCAGGCAGAGGTAGCTGCACCTACTCAGGGCAGTGTCTTCAACTGCAAACTGCCACCATGCATCAGGTGGTTTCAGAATGTGCACTGCTGCCTGCTAGTGGGGTCATGGGGTTAGAGTCGGATGCTATTGAAGACGATGGAGTCTAGTGTTCAGAGGGCAGGGCTAGGAGCCAGGGCTCCCGAGTTCTATTCCTGGCACTGCCACCAACTTGGGTGTGTCACTGGGCACTTCACCCTCCGTGCCGCTTTCCTCTGCTGTGAAATAGGGATGATAATACCTCCTCCGGAGGGATGGTTTGAGGCTTAATGAACAAATGTGGGTAAAGCACTTTGGAATCCTCAATGCAAGGTGCTGCAGCATCTACAGGCCCGAGCGCAGCACAAGACAGATTTGCTATAGGCATAGGGGCATTGGCATGGCCTCGCCGTCCCATTGCCTTCACCTGGGCATGCCGATGTGCTAGGCACCGACGGCACTAGCCATGCCATCTTGCTGGCTATTCTGTGAGTTCCCATTCACCTATCCCACTGCTGCTGCAGGGTGAAGTGCTCCCTAGTGGTTAGAGTGTGGTTACGCTGCTAAAAGCAGCTCCCCTGTGGCTGGGTAGTTTATGCAGCTGTATTTTGTTCTCTTCAACAGCCACAGGAAACCAGTCCAATTCCTGAACTGGATGGCTGCCCCCCCCCCCCAGGAGACTCCCAGCCAGGCCTTGCCCTGGGTGCGGCTTTTGTGGCTAGGCTGAATCTCGGCCCTCAGGCCTTGCTCCATGTTTGACTCTACTTTTGCTAAGTCCTTGCTCAGGCAAACTTCCATGGGCTTCGCGGGATTGAGGCCCTTAGGCCTGGGCCCTTGGCAAGTGCCTCTGCGGTTAATTTGAGCACATGAGCACGGCTGGCTCCCCACCCTGAGTCTGTCGCTCATTCATTACGCCTAGCTCTGTAGCCCAGGGGGGCTGCGTTCCCGAGGATAGGAATGGTGACCTGACACCCCAGCATGTAGATCCAGCTCCCACCATCTCGGCAGGGCAGTAGTGGGCTCTAGCCATGGGCCAAAGTGAAAGAGCTGCTTCCGCAGCGCTGTTGCTAGGACAAGGGACCCTGAGAATGGCGTAGAGGTAGCCCTGCCGCCGAGGCCAGGGACGACGCTCACTTGCCCGTCTGTGTTAATCAGGGCCCACGTGGCGAGGGTGAGGGTCGGGTGAAGCCTTTGGCTTGTCTGCGAGAGCCGAAGTCCCCGCCCTAGGAGCGTGAGGGGGGAAAGTGCGAGTTTTTACTCCTCCTGCTCGTTCACGCTGGCTCCGTGTGTCTCTGCAGGCTGGCCCTTCAACCAGGTCGTCTGCACCATGAGTGGCCTTGTCCAAGGATCGTCTGTCTCGGCCTCCGTTTTCACACTCGTGGCCATCGCCATGGACAGGTGAGCTTCCTGTGGTCTCGTCATTTTGATCCGGCCCGTTATAGAGCTAAGAAGTTTTGATCTGAGGTGAAGATGAAGGAACTCAATGTAGCTTATTGACGAGAAGGTCCAGAGGTGACTTGATCGCTGTCTATAAGTATATTGTTAAGTATTTGTTTACCATGTAGATACTTACAGACTGTGATCATCAAATCATAGAATATAAGGGTTGGAAGGGACCTCAGGAGGTATCTAGTCCAACCCCCTGCTCAAAGCAGGACCAATCCCCAACTAAATCATCCCAGCCAGGGCTTTGTCAAGCCGGGCCTTAAAAACCTCTAAGGATGGAGATTCCACCACCTCCCTAGGTAACCCATTCCAGTGCTTCACCACCCTCCTAGTGAAATAGTGTTTCCTAATATCTAACCTAGACCTCCCCCACTGCAACTTGAGACCATTACTCCTTGTTCTGTCATCGGCCACCACTGATAGCCTAGATCCATCCTCTTTGGAACCCCCTTCAGGTAGTTGAAAGCAGCTATCAAATCCCCCCTCATTCTTCTCTTCTGCAGACTAAACAAGCCCAGTTCCCTCAGCCTCTCCTCGTAAGTCATGTGTTCCAGCCCCCTAATCATTTTCGTTGCCCTCCGCTAGACTCTCTCCAATTTTGTCCTCATCTTTTCTGTAGTGCGGGGCCCAAAACTGGACACACTACTCCAGATGTGGCCTCACCAGTGCCGAATAGAGGGGAATGATCACATCTCTCGATCTGCTGGCAGTGCTCCTACTAATGCAGCCCAATGTGCCATTAGCCTTCTTGGCAACAAGGGCACACTGCTGACTCATATCCAGCTTCT
>NW_020664400.1:3872039-3897542 GCF_002925995.2 Terrapene triunguis
TCACGTACACAAGAGACTGTTGGTCTGCACCCCGACGGGGGTAATTCTCCAAGACAGGAGAGAGAATAAGAATGAGAGACAGGGGCCTCGTCCTCCCAGCTCTCTGCTCATGTCATCAATGAGCACCTGAAGGACCCTGAACTGGGGGAGGGGTTCCTGGCTGAAAGGAAACCCAACCTGTGAGCTATTACAACTTGTGGTGAGAGAAAGATACTTGCTTTAAATCCTACCAACGAAGCTGAAGGTCTACCGAGCAGTGGTGCTTCCAACTCTGCTGTACGCCTGCGAGACGTGGACTGTCTATCGGAGTCATGCACGAAGACTCAATCACTTCCACATTTCCTGTCTGCGAAAGCTTCTAAAAATCAGATGGCAGGACAAAGTGCCCGATACTGATGTCCTTACTAGAGCCAGTCTGCCGTCAGTTCACACATTGCTGATGAGAGCCCAGACCAGGTGGGCCGGACATGTCGTGAGAATGTCAGACGAACACATTCCTAAACAGCTCTTCTACGGAGAACTCACTCAGGTAAAGCATTCCCATGGAGGACAAAAGAAGCGGTTCAAGGACACGCTGAAGACCTCTTTGAAGTCCTTCGAGATCAACACCGCCACATGGGAAACCTTCGCACTGAACCATCCAGCATGGCGCAGCCTCATTCACACAGGCAGTAATACCTCTGAGGCGAGGCGTATTGCTGAGGCTGAAAAAAAGCGTGAGCTGCGCAAGTCCAGAGCTGCTCGTACATCATCGACAGTGCCATTACATGTCTGCCCGACGTGTGACAGGACGTTCCACGCCCAAATCGGACTGATCAGTCATCTTCAGACGCACAGAGCCCGGTCATAGAAAGAATGAGTTGTTGAGGTCTTCATCGATAACGATGGACGAACATCATTCGCTTGTTAAAGTTTAGGAATTCACTTGCATTTTTCTCTTTTTTTTCTAACCAATTCTGACTTTTATGCTTTATCACTTGTAGTCACGTAAGATCTCTCTTTCTGTCATTAATACACTAGTGTTATTGTTTTACCTTAACCAGTGTGAGTTTGAGTTAAAGTGTGTGGGAAACTCCATTAGGGATAACAGAGATGGTGCATTATCGTTTTCATTTGCTGAGCTTGTCCTGTCCAGGAGGATACTGTGCACTACAAGACACACATTTCTGGGGGAAAGTCTGGGACTAAGAATTTGCGGGTGTTGCCCTGTATGTAATTCATGAGTGAC
This sequence comes from Terrapene triunguis, assembly GCF_002925995.2. Classification (NCBI taxonomy): domain Eukaryota; kingdom Metazoa; phylum Chordata; order Testudines; family Emydidae; genus Terrapene; species Terrapene triunguis. Next base: position 3,873,268 of record NW_020664400.1, read on the forward strand.
GGGTCAGAGTGCTCATGCATTTCGTTGGGAGTGAATTTCCATGCTGAAGGCTGTGCGTGAGCAGAACCTGGAGAAGTGATTGTTCTCCAGCAAAGCAGTGTAAGGGAATCCCGCCGTTCAACAGTCCAGATTATACCCTGGATGTGTCACACCATCCCAGCCACCAGCGTAGAGAACAAAGACGTTGACTTTTGATGGCATACTTTACTGGTATAATGTCAGAAAATAAAATGTATGGGAATACATTAAAAAAAATAGCCTGGCAGTCCAGTTCTACCGTCCACATGAGCGCAGTGGCCTGTGCTTGGGTAGCGAGAGAAGAAACGGTCGGTGTCCACTTTGCAGTTGTTTGGTTTGTTGGGCTATGCAGGGGCGCCATCTGGGGTACTTTGTCTCTCTGAATAGGGACGTCCCTTTTGTCCTATTGAGAGCGCTCCATGAAATGTCCACGCAGATCCTCTGCACTCCTCTCCCCAACACTTCTAGGGATGGCAGCCTTGTTTCTCCCCCCCCAACAGGGCACTTTGGCTCACCCCTCTGCGATGAGATCAGCTGGCCCCATTGCAGCAGACAGGCTAGCAGCAGACTAGCCCAGGCGGCTCTGGAAGGCCAGTAGTAGCTGGGTTCTCTGTGCCTTTGTCACCCTCAGGAGTCAGATCTCAGCCAAAATCACCCCTGCCCGTGAACCCATTGCCAATATTCACTGCTCGCGTCCTACACCCATGCCCAGCTTTTCACAGACCAGCTCTACCCTCCTCCCCACTAGGCCGTGCTCCCCATGTCTTGTGCTGCAAAGCGCTGCTGTGATGAGATGCTGCAAAGCCGACATGACAATTAGCATGTAACGGGGATAACGTAAGGGCGTTTTGAGACTTACCTTTCCCTTTTCATTGTGACTGTAAATCTAATGAGCCGGTAGCTGAACCTGTCGGTGCTGTCGAGGTGGCTAGTACATGGCTCTGTGAGCCAGGGGAGGCTGGGCTCCCAGAATCACTGTTGGCATTTCAGTATCCCCAGTTGTAATGCACCGGTCGGGGAAGAATGTCCCTGCTTCAGCTTTGAAAAGTCCTGTGTTCTTAAAGATACAAACATCATGCACCATCCCTGGCCATGCTGATGTCAGTGAAACGTCCCTGGCGACCCACCAGCACTTGCCTAGCCATGGAAAAGTCTCTCTTTCTGTCGATGCACTCAGTGGCAAGGGGGGCTCGTGCCAGAATAGGGATGTGTGTGCCGTCCATCGCTCCAGCACAGTTCAGGCTGGGGACCGACTGGCTAAGAAGCAGTTCTGCAGAAAAGGACCTGGGGATTACAGTGGACGAGAAGCTGGATATGAGTCAGCAGTGTGCCCTTGTTGCCAAGAAGGCTAATGGCACATTGGGCTGCATTAGTAGGGGCATTGCCAGCAGATCGAGGGAAGTGATTATTCCCCTCTATTCGGCACTGGTGAGGCCACATCTGGAGTACTGTGTCCAGTTTTGGGCCCCCCACTACAGAAGGGATGTGGAGAAATTGGAGAGAGTCCAGCGGAGGGCAACGAAAATGATTAGGGAGCTGGGGCACATGATTTACGAGGAGAGGCTGAGGGAACTGGGGTTATTTAGTCTGCAGAAGAGAAGAGTGAGGGGGGATTTGATAGCAGCCTTCAACTACCTGAAGGGGGGTTCCAAAGAGGATGGAGCTCGGCTGTTCTCAGTGGTGGCAGAGGACAGAACAAGGAGCAATGGTCTCAAGTTGCAGTGGGGGAGGTTTAGGTTGGATATTAGGAAAAACTTTTTCACTAGGAGGGTGGTGAAGCACTGGAATGGGTTACCTAGGGGAGGTGGGGGAATCTCCATCCTTAGAGGTTTTTGAGGCCCTGACTGGGATGATTTAGTTGGTGATGGTCCTGCTTTGAGCAGGGGATTGGACTAGATACCTCCTGAGGTCTCTTCCAACCCTGATATTCTATGATTCTAACGCAACCCAGAAGGGACTGGATTTCAGTGATGGGTGAAGGAGTATCTGTGCACATCATCGGTGAAGCATTTGGGGTTGGGAATAGGGCTATAGAAATGTAACTCATCTGCTGACAAACACCAGTAGTTCCTGGTGTCTCTACCCAGACCCAGCAGTTCCTTCTTCTTTCACAGGAGGTGAATGTTTTGATTTTTTTTTTAGGCACTGCCTCATCCTGATATTTTATGAGAAGATCCTGTTCCGAGTTTGGCCCATCCTTATCAGCAAACATCAGTGGCAGTAATAACATTTTGTCAGGTGCCCCAGGATCTCAGCACAAAATAAACAAACTCAGGAGCAAAGGTTCTCCTTTTTTGAAAGATGTTTGGGCACATTAGCTCCTCTAAAAGGGGAGGGAACAGCCAGGGTCCTCCAGCTAGACTATAAATCAAGGCAGCAGGTTCCTGACAGACCTCAGAGGGAACTGTCTGACCCTTGGAGCCATTTCTTAGCGAACTCCAGCTCTGGCTGTAGGACGCTGAAAAGCCAAGATGGTGAGTTGAACTTTCTGCTTTGTGCCATGATCTCTGTCTCTCTTCAGTCAGGGGTTTCTTTACTATGGAGAAATAATGTTCAAGCCATCATCAGGTTACAGATGATCTAACTTGGAGGAATCTAAAGACTTCTCTCCATTAGGACACAGCCAAGCAAAGAACTGTTTTTTCAGTTCGGTGGCGGACCCAAAAAATAAAAACAAAATTATTTTGGGTCAAAGATTTGTTTTGAAATAAAAAGTCAGAATGTTCCTTTTTGACATGAAGTGTTTCAGCTTTAAAATGTAATTTATTTTTGGCTGAAACTCTTTGCTGAATTCAGCCTGAATTTGCCCATAACTTCAGTCAATCCAAAACAGCATGTTTTTTGTGAATAAACTATTCCCTACCCCCAAAAAATTTGCCCAGCTTAGCATTGGATCGTAATCTCAAATGCAACGATTACATCTGCTGATGAGAAAAAGGAGGGGTTGCGGGAAGGGAGAATCGGTCTTTACAAAGGGTACATATGTGTAAGCGGGGGAATGGTCCTGCTATTGGGGGGAACTTTCCTGGCTTACACATGACCCCAGTGAAGGGGGCTAGTGAAAGGATCTGAGTCCTCGCTCCCACTCCCTTTACCCAGAGCCCTGCCTGACCTCGAGGGCTCCCCTTCCATCTCCTGGGTGGCAGAGTTCTCGTAACCCCAACAAGGCTGGGCCTGGTGTTCCTGGGGGGCTCAACCCCCAACCTTGTCGTGGTCACTTAGGACAGGGGCTAGGGTGTCCCCACTCCGGGAGCTCTCTCTGCACTGGGCACCTCCCTGACCCACTGATCATTACATACAGTTCAAAGCAAATACGATTTATTTAACAGCAACCAATTAAAAAATAAAGAAAAATGGGAAAGGTGAAAGGAAAACCCGTCACCCCGCTCTGCGGCCCGGGGACGTCACAACCGGTGTCTCTGGGATGTCAGGGAAGTTCAGTCTGTTCCCCACACGTCCCAGGCCCCTGCCCAGGCCCTGGCTGTGCTGCAGGGATGCTGCGAGTCGGCCACTTGCTCTGGTGGTGGCCACACGCTCTCAGGCGCTAGGTGCAGGGCCCTTCTTCCCAGCGTCACCCCCGCCCCGTTGGGGTTACAATCCCCCTCCACGTCTGGCCTGCAGGGCCTCTGGGCTGGGGGCATCTCCCTGCGCTGGGCCTGCTGCCCAGGGTCCCCCTCGTTCTGCCCAGCTGCTCACCGCACCTGGCTCCGGACGGCTCCAGCCCCAGCCCCGCTGCTGCTCTGCCTCCAGCCCCCAGGGCTGCTTTTTCTGGCCCCTTTGGGTGCTGCAGCTCTGCTCCCAGCACAGGTCTGCTCTCTGGGCTGCTTCTCTGGTTCTCTGGCTGGCACCGCTCTGCTCCCCAGCTCAGCTTGGCCCCCGCTCTCTCCTTAGCTGGGGCCCACTCACACGTAGGAAGTCCCCCCCCGGCCTCCTGACTCCCCCATTAGCCTGCCCGCCCTGCCAATCAGGCTGACCTGGAGCATTGGCCTCTCCCCATTGCCCCTGGGGACTGTCAGTCTCAGGATCCTGATTTCCCATCCACTCTTCCTCTCTCTTTTGGTGCTGGGAGCAGCCAACCAGTACACCCCCACTGCATGTTAGTAAGAGGCCAACAGTCCCCTGACATATGCAATGCTGAAGGGAGAGCAAGGATTAATGCAGTGCCAGCTTTCTGCTAAACCCTCCATAAACCATCCTTTGTCCTGAGTCCCGGTCATGGACTGCAAGGCCAGAAGGGACCGTGGTGCTCTAGTATCAGTACCCTTGTCCTTAGTTTTGTACAGCGCTGTAAGTCTTTAGACGTGATTTCTTGGGTTGTTTCTCATCTCATCCACCCTGTTCTGCCCGAGGAGCAGAGCTCACATGCTGTTGTGGTGATGGAAACAGGCTACGTTCACTAGAGCAAGCAGCCCAGATCTCCCAGTCACAGGGGTGGTAGGTTTGTAGAAATTTTGGTGGTGCCCAGAACCCTCCCCCGCAAACTCCACGCCCCACCCCAAGCCCCACCCCCCACCTGCCTAAGGCTCTGGGAGGGAGTTTGGGTGGGGGGAGGAGGTCTGGGTGCAGGCCCTGGGCTGGGGCAGGGGATAGGGGTGCAGGCAGGGTGCAGGCTCTGGGAGGGAGTTTGGGTGTAGGCTCTGGGCTGGGGCAAGGAGTGGGGCTGCAGGAGGGGGTGAAGGGTGCAGGCTCTGGGACGGAGTTTGGGTGTAGGCTCTGGGCTGGGGCAAGGGATGGGGGTGCAGGAGAGAGTGAGGGGTGCAGGCTGTGGGATGGAGTTTGGGTGCAGGAGGGGTGAGAGGTTGGGCTCTGGGAGGGAGTTTGGGTGGGGGAGAGGGTCTGAGGTGTAGGCTCTAGGATGGAGTTTGGTTGCTGGGTGCAGGCTCTGGGCTGGGGCAGCGGGTGGGGGTGCAGGAGGGGGTGAGGGGTGCAGGCTCTGGGACGGAGTTTGGGGATGGGAGGGGGTGTAGAGGGATTGGGTGCAGGGGTGAGGGTTGTGGGGTGGGGCTGGGGATGAGGGGTGTGGGCTGAGGGCTGTTGGGTGGGGCTGGGGATGAGGGGTTCATGATGCAGGAGGGGGCTCAGGGCTGGGGCAGAGGGTTAGGGTGCGGGGGGATGAGGGCTGTGGCTGGGGATGAGGTGTTTGGGGTGCGGGAGGGGCTCAGGGATGGGGCAGAGGAATGGGGTGCGGGGGGTGAGGGATCTGGCTGGGGATGCGGGCTCTGGGGTGGGGCCGGGCTGGGGATGAGTTTGGGGTGCAGGCAGGCTGCCCTGGGGCTGGGGCCAGAAAGGAGGACTCCCCCAGCCCTCTCCCTGCTGGCAGCAGTGAGCTCTGGGGGAGGGCCCCCCCCCATCCCCATCCCCCCTGCACCACATTCACCTCGCAGCACTGTCACTGCACGTGCTCCTAGGGCCCCTCTCAGGTCCAGGAAGCCCCTTCGCCTCCCCTGTGGTGGGTGCTGGGGGGGGAGGACCTGCTATCACATGTGCGACTCCTCCCCTGCTGCTGTCCCTCACTGTGCCCTCACTGGGGGTGAGGGATGGGGCTGCCCCTTGCCCAGCATGGGGCAGGAGCGGTGACTGCCGGCGGGGGGGCCCTGTGCTGGTGGAGGGTCCTGCCGGAAAATGTAAGGGTCCGAGACGGAAGGGCAGAGTAAGGGCAGCCTGCCCTGCCACTAGCGGATGGGGGGCGCTAGGACCCCGCGGCGGCAGTTGATGTTGGGAGCGTGGAGCTGCAGGGGAGAGGCAGGGACGGTCTGGGGGAGGCGCGTGGGGGCCGGGGGAGAGACCCCAAACATTGGTGGAGCCGGGCCCTGGGCCCTGAATATTGCTGGAGCCCAGGCACCACGGGCCCATATAACTCGCCGCCTATGGCAGGGACGGTCTGGGGGAGGCACGTGGGGGCGGCAGGCGGGGGCCGGGGGAGAGGCCCCAAACATTGGTGGAGCTGGGCCCCGGGCCCTGAATATTGCTGGAGCCCGGGCACCACGGGCCCATATAACTCGTTGCCCCTGCCCAGTCAATAGGTAGCTAGAGAGAGGGTGTGCGGAAAGGCGGACTGGCAGCAGCTCCACCCTGGGACAGGTTGCCCAGCGCTGTGACAGTGCGGCCCGCGAGCACCGTTCCCACGGAATCCCCTCCCAGGAGCCCCCGTAGGGCTGCCTGTTGTTCTGACGTATTGGGCCTGGGTTTAAATGCCCGATTCTGCGCTCCCTAGTTGGACACACAAATCTCTGCCCCCCTCAGGACCAAACAGATCTTTGTTGTGACTTTCCCCCTGCTTCATCTTGTAGCTGCCGAGGGCAGCGTGCGTGCGTTGGGAGAAGCCTCTGGCTCACTCTGGCATGGCTGTGATGGGACCCAAAGGGAAACGTGCCTCATGCAGACGGGCAGATTAGCATTATGGCCGGGAGGGGTTGTGAAAAAGGGAGGAGATAAGGGGTACTCTGGGAGGACTGTCCCCCAGAATAAGAGAATGAGTGGTTATAAACAAGGGATGAGATTTTCAGAGGTTCCCAGTCAATGGAACTTGTGCTTCTTTGGAAAATCTCACCCAGTGGCATTGGGTATGATCCCATGGGGGTAGAATGCCTCCTGCTGTGGGGACTTTTACCTTCCTGCTCCATGCTTTGCACCAGGCTGGGGGAGCCCTTTACCCATGTTATTCATCACTGCCAGTAACCCAGGCAGTCTGAAAACAAACGTAGCTTTCCCATTGCAGCGCTCATTTGAGCTGCTGTTTGATGATGATACAGCTGATCATTGTAAAGCCTGGGGGTTCTTTGGATAATAAAATAAAATACTAATAATGTCCCCTCCCCTCTGGGTCACTGGTTCCAATCCAGCCCAGGTTGGTAATGACAGAACATTGTTGCCGCCTTGTAGCTGTTTGGCTGGCGTGAGCTGAGTTTTGTCAAGAAAACACACATACCAGGCAGGCAGCTGTCCACATGGCAAAAGCTGCCAATCTCACAGCTGGGGTTAATTGATTCACTCGTTGGCAGACTCAGCGGAGAACTCAAGGTTTGAATGGGCTCAGTCCTGGGGACGATCTGTCCCCAGTAGAGATATGTCTAGTGGGCGCAAGCAAACAACGTGTGTTTTAATGATGTCAATGTAGACATCTAGGAACAAAGAACGCCGGCTGGGGGACTCTGTCCTGGGAAGCAGGGACCCCGGCAAAGATTTGGGGTTGTGGTAGATAATCAGCTCCCAGTGACACACCGTGGCCAAAAGAGCTAGTGACATCCAGGGATGTGGAAAAATTGAAAGAGTCCAGCAGAGGGCAACAACAATGATTAGGGGGCTGGGGCACATGACTTATGAGGAGAGACTGAGGGAACTGGGATTGTTTAGTCTGCAGAAGAGAAGAATGAGGGGGGATTTGATAGCTGCTTTCAACTACTTGAAAGGGGGTTCCAAAGAGGATGGATCTAGACTGTTCTCAGTGGTACCAGCTGACAGAACAAGGAGAAATGGTCTCAAGTTGCAGTGGGGGAGGTCTTGGTTGGATATTAGGAAACACTATTTCACTAGGAGGGTGGTGAAGCACTGGAATGGGTTCCCTAGGGAGGTGGTGGAATCTCCTTCCTTAGAGGTTTTTAAGGCCCGGCTTGACAAAGCCCTGGCTGGGATGATTTAGTTGGGAATTGGTCCTGCTTTGAGCAGGGGGTTGGACTAGATACCTCCTGAGGTCCCTTCCAACCCTGATATTCTATGATTCTATGATGCATAACAGGGGAATCTGGAGTAGGAATTGAAAGGTGATGTCACCTCTGTATTTGGCTGTAGCACAACCGCTGCTGGGATCCTGTGTCCAGTTCTGGTGCCCACAATCCAAGCAGGATGTTGATAAATTGGAGAGGAGGACAGAGAAGAGCCATGAGAATGATTAAAGGATTAGAAAACCTGCCTGAGAGTGAGAGACACAAGGACCTTAATTTATTTAGCTTAACAAAGAGAAGGTCAAGGGGTGACTTGATCCCAGCCTATCGGTATCTACATGGGGAACAAAGATTTGATACTGGGCTCTTCAGTCTAGCAGAAGAAGGTCTGACATCATCCAATGGCTGGGAGTTGAAGCTCGACAAATTCAGACTGGAAATAAGATGTAAATTTTGAACAGTGAGAGTAATTAACAACTGGAACAACTCACCCAGGGTCGTGGTGGATTCTCCATCCTTGACAAGGTTTAAATCAAGACTGGCTGTTTTTCTAACAGATCTGCACCGGGAATTATTGTGGGGGACGTTTCATGGCCTGTGTTGTACAGCAGGTCCGACTAGATGAGCACAATGGTCCCGTCTGGCTTTCGAAGCTATGAAAGTCAGGGTTAGCGCACATTGGCAGGCAGGGGGGTTGGAACAATTTTTATAGTGGAGGTGCTGAGAGCCATTGAACCAGACTGTAAACCCTGGATATAATGGAAACCACTTCCAGCCAGGGGGTATGGCAGCACCTCCTGCACCCCTAGTTCCGGCCCCTCTGTTGGCAGGGCAGTGTGGGGAAGCTCGCATGGTCACTGTTTGTGCTGGACCTGCTCTGTGGTTTGCAGTCTGCCAAGGTTTGCTGGAGGGACACACCAAGAGAATAGCTCCTTGCTTGCTTTCATGAGAACTATGCCCATTCTTGTACAGCTGCTGGTTAAGGCTCCAACAGAGTGGGCTGCGTGTTCTGGATGCAGCTAGGTGTTGGAGGGCAGGAACTCCAGGGTGGTTCTGTAGGGAAGTTGTGAAGCTGTTTCCATGAGTTCTGTTGCATCTTTTGCAGAAGACCCTGCTCTGTCTGACCGTGCTCTCTGCCAGCCTGGCTGTCTGCCACGGAGCCTGCTTTCGGATGAACAACGAAGTGCAGATAAAAGAGGGTAAAGTTATAATTATTAACTGAGGTTGTTTGGCACAAGTGGCAGAATCTGAGCTAGTCCCAGGCAAGCCGTGGGCCTTGCAGGCCAGGAGAGAAGTGCCTTGCTGGAGCTGTGGGTGAGACGGCAGGCCAGGACTCAGGCGCAGCATTTGTTTGTACCAAATGTCTGGGTCTAGCCAGTGTTATGAGCCCTTCACTGTCCTGTGTCTTTGTCTTTCCATGCGCTTCCATGGACGCATGCCCACATGTACGCTCACAGCTACTCTGCAGAGCGGGTCTCTGTTCTGCTGCACCCATACGAGAAAGAGCCCAGGAGCCAAGGAATTTCTTCTTTCACAAGGTGAACTTCCTTCTCCTCACAGCTGAGATCTGGCCATTACAGACCCCAGGTGGCTCTCCGTTACACAGTAACCTTCAGAAAGAAACCAAGTCAAGTTTATGAAACTCATTACTCTTCTCTTGAGGCCGTTACTCCCAGCAAGTCCCTGGCAGCGTGTGCAGGGTGAGAACAGGGCACTTTGCCAGCACTGCTGCCAGGCTCATACAAAGGCATTTGATCAGCAGTCTGCTGGGGCTTATTAAAGAGACTGTCAAAAGGCAGAAATGGAGCACGGGCATGCGGCTTAAGTGCTGCTGCAGTTCTGAAAAGCCTTTCCAGGAAGGTGAAGCCACACTCCTGAGTGTTTCAATTAGCAAAGCACGTTAATTAGCAAAGTAATTATGTTACAGGACCCGGTAACTAATAGGATTGGTATTTACCCCCCTGCCAAATGGACATCATATACCTTAAGCAGACCTGTGCAGATAATGGATTTGTCAGTTTCCTGGCAGTGCCGAAAACTTTTTTAAAACATTGTTTCAGGTCAAACCAAAAATGAAATGTTTGATTAATTGAAAAGTTAAAAAAACAAAAACCAAAACCCAACGCATTTTGGGTCGAACAAAATGTTTTGTTTCAATCTTGAACGTTCTTTTAAAGTTTGACTTTTTTAGAATTATTTTTCTTTGTTTTATTCATCACAATACAATTTGGTGAAACCGACATGAACTCATGACATGTTTTGGTGTCACCTCATCTGCCTTTTTCACCCAGCGCTAATCCTAAGGCACCAGGAGTGGGTAATTACGATGGATGGGTGAAATGGGTTAGTTCAAAACGCAAGACACTTGAGTAGTAAGTAACACTCGGCACATTCCCAGCACCTTCCATATGAGGCTGTAACTCACATTACAAACATGAAAGTGAAATTTACCCTGCAAAGAAGGCCAGCATGATGCCTGTGAACCATCTAAGGGTCAGACTGAATTTCAAAGGAGTCTACAGGAGTTAGCCATTCAAGTCCCATTGAATTTCAGTCCAGCCTAGGTCTTTCAGGGCTTATGTGGGATTTCGGTGGTGCACAGACCTGGTGCTAGCTCTCCGCATAGGGGTGAGTTTCACTCTTTAATGAGTTAAGACTCACAGGATCCCAGTGAGGCAGGAACCTTTCCCCAAAACCGAATCAAAACTTTATGTTGGGGGTGAAAATACCCGGTGAACTTTGAGTTTGTTTACTTGTCGTTTGCCTGGGGCGGCAAAAAAGCCAGAGCTGGCCCTGGTCATGTGCCCCAGCCCCCTAATCATTGTTGTTGCCCTCTGCTGGACTCTTTCAATTTTTCCACGTCGTTTCGATACAGAAGTTGCTGGGTGAAGTTCTATGGCCTGTGCCAGGCAGCAGGTCAGACTAGATGATTATGGGCCCAAAAATCTACAACTCAATCGTCCTTTGAATAATATTTATCTACCCCCTTCCTTGTAGCTCAATCTCACCTTCTAATAGCTTTGGACTAAACCCTGCGCTCCTCGCATTGCATTCCAGGGGAGTTTTAAACAGAATAAGGGTTTCTGGAGTGGTCCCTTTAGTTGCAGTTTGAGGTACCGGGGTTGCCATATGTGGAAGGGCTGGAGTGTATCTTATTATCTTACAGAGACAAGGTGGGGGAGGTAATACCTTTTATTGGACCAACTTCTGTGGGTGAGAGAGACAAGCTTTCGAGCTACATGGAGCTCTTCTGCAGGTCTGAGAAAGGAGCACTGAGCATCAAGGTGGAACAGATAACTCAGCACAAGTTATTAGCACAGCTATGTCTCCCTAACGTCCTGGGGCCAACCTGGCTACAACACCACTGCCTACCCCAATGGACAATATCTTTTTGTAGGTGAACTGGTGCTTCCGCAAGGGTGTTTGGATCCTGTAGATAAAAGTGAGCACCCAGTTGGGGCCACCTGGAATTCCCGTCACTGCCTGAGGTGCACCTGTGAGGTCACGACCATGTCGTGCTGTACAAGGTAGGTAACGCCTGAAGGCCTTAGTTTGCCAATCAATTTGAAAAGTCTTGCCAAAAAGAGACTGGACCCTGAACAGAGCTCTGGAAAATGACACCATCTTCTTCTAAGGAGCAGGAGCTTCCAGCAGATTGCATGGGATATGTTTGGGCTGGTCGGTGGCCTGGGGCTTGGGCCGGTGAACAGGCCGGGACTCAGGGCGGCTGGGGCGGGGCTCCTCTGGCCATGGTCGGGGACTCGGGGCTCCAGCGGGGGAGCGGAGAGGAAGGGGCGGGGTAGGGGCAGGGCCTCGGGCGGAAGGGGCAGGGACAGAGGTTAGCCTCCAAGAACGGGGGGTTCACACACCACCCACGCGGCTGCCTCACACCCAGCGGAGGAGGGAGGCCATTCAGGCCCAGCCCTGCTCATCCCTGGAGCCAGCCGCAGTGGGCAGAGACTGCTCCGGAAAGCTCTTTGAAGTGTGCAAGATTGTACTGCTCTTTTGTGGCTAGAGCCCGCAGAGGCAATACACCTGAAGGTTTGCTGGGACTCTCGGCACACTCAGCCAGGCGGTCTGCATCGCTGCTTTGGTCATAATGTGCGATCTATGGAACAATGGTGTCGGCTATCAGCAGACAGGGCTTCATTACGGCGCCGTCCAGCAGAAAGTGTCAATGCCCATCGCCAGTCTAGGAACAGATGCGGACAAAGCTAAGGGGGAGGGGCACGATATGCTGCCAGAGACAAAACAAAACATAGCAGGGGGCACATGATAACAGTCAGCAAGTTCATACAAGGTTGTGACAAGCAGGCGGATGGAAACCTGTTCTTGTTAGAGCTCTGAGGACAGGACAAGAAGCAATGGGCTTAAATTGCAGCAAGGGAGGTTTAGGTTGGACATTAGGAAAAACTTCCGAACTGTCAGGGTGGTTAAACCCCGGAATAAATTGCCAGGGGAGGTTGTGGAGTCTCCATCACTGTAGTTTTTAAGAGCAGGTTAGACAAATGCCTGTCAGGGATGGTCGAGATAATACCTAGTCCTGCTGTGAGTGCAGGGGACTGGACCAGAAGATCTCCCAAGGTCCCTTCCAGTCCTACATTTCTAGGATTCTATAATAATGCAGCATTTGGCAGGCTTCAAGCAGTGAGGTTTCCTGCTAGTTGTAGCATGTCCAGCACTCTTGCAGAGTTTCCAGAGACTTCTTTTGACCCCTTTTGTCAACACCCGTGGCTGTTTCCTGTCACTCTTTGTCAGGGGGTTCTTCAATGTATGTTCAACCATCATCATATTTGTGGATAACACTGAAATGTGGGGCATCAAAGCCACAGGAGGACAAACCCAAACTGCAAAGTGATTGGAGCAGTGGTGGGTGCAAGCAGTGATGGGAGATTCAGTGCTAATAAATACAGGGCTTGATCCTCAGCTGGTGTCAATTAGCATAGCTCCACTTAAATCAATGAGCAATGCTGAGTTATACCCGCTGAGGATCTGAGCGATAAAGTACTATACTATACCCAGGGAGAGACAATAAACAGCCCAAATGAGGGGACAGTCTCCTTAATCTTGACCTAAGTTACTACTTCATGTTACATCCCGTGTGGCCTTGGAACCTAAGAATATGCACAACTACGCACTACATGTGTTCCCAAGCAGGGCTAGGATCAGACTAAGGTTGGCAGGGCGGGATTCACCCCAGGCTCTGTATTTGAAGAAGTGCTCCATATGTTTGAGGGCATTTGTGCTAGTGCATAGTCTCTATGGTGTGTATCTCACTGGTCTCTCCTGCTCTCTCTCTCTCTTCTAGATATGGCGGCATCGTGGAGGCCCCCGAAGGGTGTGAAGCAGCCATTGATGAGGAGCGGTGTGAATATAAATTCCATAAGAAGAATGACCCCTTTGCGCCATGCACCCCATTTTAAAAACATGCCGTTTCCAGCAGGGGAAAGTAAATAAATCGCATGTTTGCATCTGACTCCTTGTAGATGTCTCAGTGTTCTCTTGGGAGAATGTTGGGAATTCCAGAAAGAGGGATCTGTTCTGGGTATGGGCGTGTGGGGGCTTTAGTCTGGAATTCTCACCCTCTATGGAATGTATCTAAGGTGCTCTCAGTACCTTTCACACTAACTATTGAACAGAATGTACTGGAAAAGGACACTGACCATCAAGTTATGTCCAGATCTGAATGCAAACGTCTGAACGCAGGGAGTGTTCAGTTCTAGGGGTTTCCGAAGAATGATGAGGATAACAGGGAGCGTCACTAACTCCTCTATGAGAGTTGCCTAACACTTTCCATTCGAACAATTCTTGCTACTGTTTGCTGAGACGCTCTAGAGACTCCATGATTTGCAGCAGGGCTTTGAAATTTGGCATAGGCTAGTCCCAGGATCAGGGAAGTACCATGAATTGGCCTCCTGTGAGAGCCTGAACAGACTTGGTCAAGGCCTAAGCAGTAGAAAATCCCCTTTTCCTTCTGTTGTACGTTTTGGTTTTGGAATGGTCCCTCAAGGTACCATTAGCATTCCACACAGAGCTCAGCCTTGACTTACCCCTCCACATGCCCTGTCAAAAAACCCTTTGGCCTTGGGGTGTTACAAAGGCTGGGAACCAGGAGACCATGTGTTTCAGCCGCTCTTCTCCTCACTTGTGTTACTGATTTTGTGCCTGTCACAGCACTTCTACTGAGAAAGGCCTCATGCCCCACAGAGAGACTGCACAATCCCGTGCAATGAAGGAGACAGGGGTCATGTTATTAAAGACTGTAGCATAATGCATGCCCACAGGGGAACAGAATTAAGGCTGCCCAGACAACCTGAATTCTGGTATTTCCTAACTTCCGAGGACTTGGCTTTGAAACTTTCATTACGGTTTGTAAATATAATTTATTATTTACTCTGCGGTAGCACCGAACATTCCCAGTCAGGGATCAGGGCCCCATGGGACTAGGGACTGTACAAACATGCCTTACCAACAGGGACGGCTTTAAGCCGATTCGGCCGATTCCCCGGAATGGGGCCCCCTGCCTAAGAGGGCCCCGCCACGTCCGGGGCGCCCGGCCGCGGGGGGAAAACAAAAAAAGCCGCGTCCTGCTTCTCCCCCCTCCCTCCAGTGCTTGCGCCGCCATACAGCTGATCAGCGCAAGCCTGGGAGGGAGGGGTGAGGAGAAGGAATGCGGCATGCTTGGGGAAGACGCGGGGCCAGGGCGGGGATTTGGGGAGGGATCCAATGGGGCAGGGAGGGGCGGGGCTGGGGGCGGGGCCAGGGCGGAGATTTGGGGAGGGATCCGTTGGGGCGGGGGCGGGGCGGAGTTTGGGCGGGGTGGGGCGCGAGACAATTCGCATCCCGGCGTGGGGCCCCGCACCTGCTAAAGTCGGCCCTGCATACCAACGACAGTCTCTGCCCCAGAGAGGTTACACTGCAGCCTGTTTGTTGATCAGTGACTCACTGGCAGCAGGATACTCAGACCCATGGCTTTTTTTCAAAAATAAAACACACGTCTGGGCTTAGCTATCGCTACAACAAGACAGATGGAGGCAAATGATTCCCATAAGCCAGTGTAAAGGTATTTGTGTCCCTGACTTGAGGTTCTACTGAATACTCCCCTCTCCCATGAAATGTTTCTCTGTATATATCGGGCCCTATCACAGATCCTTTCGGTGCCAGAGCCTTCCACTGTTTTCACTTGCACAACTCTTATAACTATATATTGCACCATAGCCATGACCAATCAGCATAAAGGACAGACCTCAAACACTCCTGCCTAGAGACCAGCATGGCTATAATTCATCTGGTAGATGGCAGTGTGCAAACATACACACTTTCCAGGTCATTACACCTGCCCCTTGTAAGCAAACTTCATCTGCTGCCCTCTGAGGTTTGTAGGAGCTCAGATCCCACTTCTGGCACCATCGTATCAAACCTATGGCAGCCTAGAATGTCACAGTTGTTACGATGCTGCACCCCACTGGTTCTCAGAACTCTTGCAGAAGGGACAGAATTCAGATGGTCCTGCTCCAAAGACTCGGGCCCTTGGGGGATAAACTCAGCTGGCAGTTCATAGTAGAGAATCTCTGCAGTGTAGCCAACTTTGTGATTTTATTTATTATGCGTAGCACAGTTATTGGGGTTTTTTTGTAAAGCCCCAGCTCCTCGAGTCAAATGAGTAAAAGCTTTCTTAATGAGCTTTCATTTAAAAAATAAGTTTCCGGCCCTCATGGTTGCAGAAAAAAACCTGAAAACATGACCTGGGTGTGCCCAAAAGGCTCGGAAAGCAGAAGACAAAGCACCGGACATTTACAATAGTTTAAAAAGCTCAGTTTGTAAGCCCATCTCATACTTTGGAGGCCTGACTCACGGTTTTCAAACCAATTCTGGTCTCCTCCAAGATCACACCTGTCACTCCTGTGGGGAAATCTGCAGGGCACGAACTTACAAACCCACCAGTGACCCCCCTTGGCAGACAGGGATAGCCGAAGATAACACTATCATTGGCTCCACAGGACAGTTATTTCATTGTGGGGGTCCTACAGTGAAAATGTTTCAAGGCCAGATCTTGTTTCTAAAGCGGATTTGTCGCTGATTTCAGATAGTCAGATGCCGAATGTTTAAAAGAGACTTTGAAGATAGAACAGCGGTCTCTGATTCTACTTTTCATTTCTAAATAGAATCCTTTCATGCCCTGTGTGCATGGTAGCCCGTGCAAAATTACACAGTGCTTTATTTTACCTAGGAAATACAGCCATGTAATTGTTTTTTCACTAGGACATACTTCTTGCAGATAGTCAACAACATGTGTGACGGGTTGGGTCACAGAAACCCCCTTGGGCTGCCACCTGATGTGCTGAGACTACCTCCGAGCTCGTTTTCCCTGGCAGCTTGGGACTTCGGTACCTTGTCTTGTTGAGCCAGATACACTAGCCTGCTACAAACACAGACCCAGGTCTGAACCACACCCCTCCAAAAGCTGCAGACTAAACTGAAAGCGGTTTAGAAAGTGCTCCTGTCTCTAGCACCCAGATACCCAGCTCCCAATGGGATCTAAACCCCAAATAAATCCGTTTTACTCTGTATAAAGCTTACACAGGGTAAACTCATAAATTGTTCGCCCTTTATAACACCGGTAGAGAGAGATGCACAGCTGTTTGCTCCCCCAGGTATTAATTACATGCTCTGGGTTAATTAATAAGCAAAAAGTGATTTTATTAAATATAAAAAGTGGGATTTAAGTGATTTCAAGTAATAACAGACAGAACAAAGTAACTTACCAAGCAAAATAAAACAAAAACATGCAAGTCTAAGCCTAATACAGTAGGAAACTAAATGCAGGTAAATCTCACCCTCAGAGATGTTCCAATAAGCTTTTTTGATAGACTAGACTCCTTCCTAGTCTGGATCCAGCAATCACTCACATCCTCGTAGTTACTGTCCTTTGTTCCAGTTTCTTTCAGGCATCTCTTGGGGGTGGAGAGGCTATCTTTTGAGCCAGCTGAAGACAAAATGGAGGGGATTTCAGGGCCTTTCATATTCTCTCTTGTGGGAGGAAACCCCTTTCTTTTCCTATGCAAAATCACAGTAACAAGATGGAGTCTGTAGCTATCTGGGCAAGTCACATGTCTACGGATGATTCAGCTTTTTGCAGGCCGACGCCATTGTTTACATGTTAGTTTGAACATTCCCAGGAAAGCTCAGATGTGGATTGGCGTCTCCCAAAGTCCATTGTCAGTTAAGTGTTTCTTGATTGGGCACTTACTGAGAATAGTCCTTTCTCAAGAAGCTGACCAAATGCTTCACTGAGGCTACTTAGAATCAAACAAGTACATAGCCAATATTTAGAACTTCAAATACAAAAATGATACACACATACAGACAGCATAATCATAACCAGCAAACTACAACCTTTCCGTAGACACCCCACTTGGCCTCCTCTGTACAAGAACTGGTGCAACCATAGGACCCTGGTTGCAACAATGATCTATACGGTCACAGTTTATCTCAATAACATCACAATATGATCAATGGATCAATTGAGAGGGAGTTTGTGTGAGGGAGATGTAATATAGTCACTATGGTTAGGAAGGGCTGCATCACCAGTATCAATGCTGTGCCTGTCCCCTCCACCTGCGCCTGTATCCAGACAGAGAACCTGACCATGGATGCCTCTACCCTGATCCTGGTGTGGATTTGCAGACTGTGGCCTGCATTTCCCACTCTCAGAAAGCCAGGCTGGGGTGGACCATCCAATGTGAGAGGTGCCTGCTGGTGGAATGTCTCAGGAAGCAGGTGGGAGAGCAACAGGAGGAGCTGGCTGGGCTGAGGAGCATCCATGCCCACGGGGAATTCCTTGACAGTTTTCATATGGAGACATCCAAGGCTGAGGAAGCTATCTAGCTAGAGAGGGCTGCTGTCCCACCACCGGGGGAGGAGGATATGGCTCTGTCACAGGGAGGACACTGGCAGCTGGTTACTTCTGGCAGCAGGCAGTGCTCCACCCCTACTCCTAACCCACCCACCGTGGTGATGGAAAACCGATAGGCTGCCCTGGCAACGAGCGATGAGGAATCACCCCCAAAGGAGGAGGAGGAGAAGCCATGTACCCCCAAGGCTGGGAGGATCGCAGCCACCACTCCCAGGAGGAAACTCAGAGTAGTGGTGGTTGGTGACTCTCTTTTGAGGGGGCCAGGGGCACCCCTCTATCACTCTGACATGGCATCCCCTGCCTGCCAGGGGCCGTACCTGAGATGTTATGGAGGGATTGTCGAGGATCATCTGGCTCTACGACTACTACCCCATGCTGCTCATCCACATGGGCACTAATGATACTGTGAGGTAGGACCCTCAGCAGATCAGAAGTGACTACAGAGCTCTGGAAGTGAGGGTGAAGGAGTTGGGAGTGCAAGTGGTGTTCTCTTTGATCCTTCCGGTCAAGGGTAGTGTGGCAGAACTCCGACCTTGTCCCCGAGGGTCCCGCGCTTCCAGGTGGTTTATGCTAGCCTCAGAGGCTCACTGCGACCCTCCACGTAGCCCTTCTGTCTCTAGGGCCAGGGGTACAGTCTACTGAGCCCTTTTCATCATAAGCCAGCAAGGAGGTTGGTGAGAGAATTCCCACAGTCTCTGTTATCCCTACGGGCTTGTTCCAGAACACTTCAGCCTCCTGTCCTGACAGGGGCCTGTCTTCCCCTCCCAGGAGGTGTTTCTGTAGTGGCGGGTTGGGGGGAACCCGGGCCCACCCTCTACTCCGGGTTCCGACCCAGGGACCCTAATGGTAGCAGCTGTTGGCAGCCAACCTTTCACTGCCAGAGCTGCTACAGTTCCCTGGGCCACTTCCCCACAGCTCTCCCACTTCTCTCTCTTAACGCCTTCTTCACCATTACCTTAGGGCTCCCTTTCCAGTGGCTTGAGGGTGTCTTCATTACCCAGCCGCACTTCCTCTCCTCTGGCTCCCTGACTCTCTTCGGCCTGACCAGAGTGAGCCCTTTTATAGTATCAGAGGGGCCTTAATTAGAGTCAGGTGTTCTCATTAGCCTAACGGCTTCAACTGACTCTTTGAAGGCTAATTGGAGTCATGTGTCCACCCTAGCCTGGAGCAGCTCCTGCTCTGGTCAGTCAGGGAACAGAAAACTGCTTATCCAGTGGCCAGTATATCTGCCTTCTACTACTCTGCTGTACCCAACCGGCCTGGGTCTATCACAGTAGGGACCTCAGCAGAGACAGATGCATCCTGGAGATTAAGGCCTGGCTGTGAGGATGGTGTTGCCAGGAGGGCTTTGGCTTCCTTGACCACGGGATGCTGTTTCAGGAAGAAGGACTGATAAGCAGAGATGGGGTCCACCTATCGAGGAAGGGGAAGAGCATATTTGGCTACAGACTGGCTAACCTAGTGAGGAGGGCTTTAAACTAGGTCCGAAGGGGGCAGGTGACCAGAGCCCACAGGTAAGTCAAAAACATGGAGACCTGGGAGAAGGGTCAGAATCTGGGGGTAGCATGGGCTGTTATGGCAGGGATAAGAGAGAGAGAAGACAGAATTGGGCGTGGGGGAATCAAATCAGTATCTTAGATATCTGTATACTAATGCGAGAAGTATGGGGAATAAGCAGGAAGAACTTGAAATGCTAGTAAATAAACACAACTATGACATAGTTGGCATCACAGATTGGTATAGAAGGGTACAGCTTGCTCAGGAAGGTCAGGCAGGGAAAAAAGGGAGGAGGTGCTGCCTTATATATTAAAAATATATACACTTTGAGATGGGAATAGTAGACAGACCTGTTGAAAGTCTCTGGGTAAAAGGGGTAAAAAACAAGGGTGATGTCATGGTAGGGGTTTACTACAGGTCACCTAGCCAGGAAGAAGAGGTGGATGAGTTTTTTTTTAAACAACTAACAGAATTGAAAGCACAGGACTTGGTGATGATGGGGGACTTCAACTACTCAGACATCTGCTGGGAAAAAAACACAGCAGGGCACAGATTATCCAGTTAGTTCTTGGAATGTATTGGAGACAAATTTAGCAATCTCAGGGAGCTGGTAGGTAAGATCCCATGGAAAGCAAGTCTAAGGGGAAAAACAATTGAAGACAGTTGGCAGTTTTTCAAAGAGACATTATTAAGGGCACAAGAGCAAACTATCCCACTGCGTAGGAAAGATAGGAAGTGTGGCAAGAGACCACCCTGCCTTTACCAGAAGATCTTCAATTATCTGAAACTCAAAAAAGAGTCCTACAAAAAGTGGAAAGTTGCTGATGTCTAATGGAAACCTTGGGGAAACTTTCCATTTAAAGATAACTTGGCATTGGTGATTTACATACTGAGCGTTCACAGCCCTCATTTTCTTTAATTCTTTGAGATATTTGCATGGAAACGGAACAATTGTTGCCTAGGAGCAGATCAACTACTGCTGTTTATTTTTCTCACCTGAAGTCATAATCCTCTATTTGTGACATCATATTTGTCCCAGCAGCAGCTTATTGTGATACCACAAAGGGGGGATTATACCATCAGGTGGGGACTAAGCAGCCACAGAAGATAAATTCCCAAGCAGCACTAATCCTGTTTTCATGCAAACCTTCCCAATAATAAAAGCCAAAAAAGGAGCAGGCAGGATCCACTGTCTGTATTTCTATCTCCTCCAGGAGGCATTGATGGGCCTTTTTATTTCTGCACACTCTTAGGTTTGCTCACAGAACAGAGAATGTCTGGACCTTTACTAGTAACGTAAGGGCAAGTTATGAACTTCTGTGCTGTTTATTGCCAAAATGGTCATTTCTCACCTACTCTGATTTCTCCAAGCCTCTCTGTGCCAGCTTGACAGTTGGTATAAATCCTCCAATCGCCACCGGAAGACAGGAAAGACAGCTGTTACGAGGCAACTCCCCCTGTGGAGCAGACAGGATCACCCGCTCAGTTTGAGGCTTCCTGAGCAGTAAAGGAAGTCTATGAAAGTCTCCTCTGATGTCCTGTCAGAGAGAGTCTCCAGCTCCATCAGCACCACAGGGAAGATGGGATGTCTGGCCATGCACCGAGGGACTATGGGAATTCCAATTCCAGTTCTCCACTGACCCCTGCACACTGCCAGAGTCAATGGGTATTTCAGCAAAAGTGCTAGGGACCAGAGAAGAGACAGAGTAGGCATTGAGAAGCTACAATGAGTAGTGCCCTGGAAATATCAGATATCAGCACTGTCAAATGAGTTCACTTTGGGAAGAAGGTTTGCTAAAGGAAAAAAAGGCAACCCCCCATCCCGACCCTGAAAATCTAGGTTAGCCTGCTAGAGAACCACTGCCTCCTGCTGGAAACCGGCAAATCAGTGCGGGGTTCAGGTAGCTACTTCTGCATGGTAGAGAGGACTGGTCTTGTGGTTACAGCATTAGACTGGTGCTCAGGGGATTGCATTCAATTCCTGGCTCTGTCTGGACTGCAGTCATGAGGTGTGGTTGCAGCTCGTGTGGACAGACCCGAGCTAGTGCTAGTCGAGCTAGTTTAGGTACTGGAGCATGAAGCCAACAGCATGGGCGAACTACCCAAAGAATTACTCAGGGTTCTGCCTGGGGGATGAGTGCAGACTGCACAGCCCAAATGCTGCTGCTAAAATAACCTTCTCCTCCTCCAGGCTGTTCCCTCTCCTTTCTCATTCAGCTCAGCCCCTTCCGACATCTCTGCTCTCATCCCAGCTGACTCCTCATCTTGCTAGTGATGCCTCCTTTCTTCTTAGCCACTTCTCATTGTATGCTTTCTTCCATGCCGTCCATTGCACTAGGAACAGTTGCCCTCTTCCTGTGCCAAGAGTGCTAAGCACCGGCCCGCTCCTCCACAGCTCTCCTTAGGGCACGTCTTCACTACCCGCCGGATCGGCGGGTAGCAATCGATCTATTGGGGATCGACTTATCGCGTCTAGTGAAGACGCGATAAAATCGATCCCTGATCGCTCTGCCGTCGACTCCGGAAATCCACCGCGGCAAGAGGCGGCAGCGGAGTCGACAGCGGCGCGGCAGCGGTCGACTTGCCCCCGTCCTCACAGCCAGGTAAGTCGACCTAAAATACGCAACTTCAAATACGCAACTTCAGCTATGGTATTCACGTAGCTGAAGTTGCGTATCTTAGGTCGACCCCCCCCCGTAGTGTAGACCTAGCCTCAGTCTCCACTCCTTCTGTCCACATGTAGAGGCACCGCAGCAGCGTGGTCAAGGTGCTTCCCTAGAATCCTGACAGTCCTGGGTTCAGGTTCTGCTTGATCTCACACTGAACGGCCACCTCCAGTTCACCTGCCTTCAAAATGGCTTCCTGACCCATGGGGTTAGGGCAGTCCAAGGCAGTTGTCCACTTTGCTCCCTTGGCTAGCACTGGCTGTGAAACTGACACCCGGGACCACACCAGCCCGTGGAGCCATTGGCTCGGGGGAGCTCTGACGCACCAGGCTGGAGGTGTGCTTTCCACCCCGAGGAGACACAGCTGTGCTAACTGTGGTTAAGCGAGATTGCTGAAAATAGAAGTGTGGGTGGGGCTAGCGGCCAAAGCATGTGCCTAGCATCTCGGATGGGAAGCTACTCAGGATGGTTAGCCCCTCCCACCATCTGGGCCCCCTGCTCTTTGTAACGTGCTAGCGCAATCAGAGATAGCAGGGGTATATTGGCCTGAACTGGAAATGACTCCTCCAGCTACAGTGCAGATGTGCCTGGACTGCTGCTCATGTATCAGAGCAGAGCTAAACTGTCAGCCCCTCAGGGAAGGGAGCTTGTCCGGCCTTTCCCTTAAAGAGCCATGCTTGTTATGGCACTATAGAAATGATGGCAATATACCAATGACCTGACATCTTTACCTGGGCAACCTTATGTGCCTGATGACTCCTTGTCTCTGCTTAGCTGATGTTCCCAGGTGCGATGCACATAAAGAATGTGCAACAATTTCCTCTTTATTTGTATCCAGGCAACAAATAGGAGAGTGAGGTACAGGAAGACTGTGCTTTGGGATCACTGGGTTCAAACCACAGCTCGGACAGAGAGGAACTCCAAAAGCCTGCGAGAGAAGGGCTTATAGCAACAACGGAGCAGATGATGCCAGGAGTGCAAAGTTAAAGATGGTTATTGGGTGAACTCACAATACACTGAATAGCCGAGACAGTCAAAGCCATTTTAAATGGGATGCAGCTACCTGAGGCTTTCCTGGAGCAAGACGCTGGGGACAGATTTTGTTGCTTGAATGGCCATACTGGGTCAGACCCAAGGTTCACCCCATTGTCCTGATGCTTCACAGGGAATGAACAGACCAGGGCAATTTTGAGTGATCTGTTCCCTGTTGTCCACTCCCAGCTTTTGGTAGATGGATATTTAGGGACCCGCAGCATGCGTTGGACACCTGATCAACTTGGCTAATAGCCATTGATGGACCTATCCTCCATGAACTTATCTCGTTCTTTTTTGAACCCAGTTATACTTTTTGGCCTTCACAACATCCCGTGGCAATGAGTTCCACAGGTTGACTGTGCGTTGTGTGAAGTGCTTCCGTATGTCTGTTTTAAACCTGCTGCCTGTTAATTTAATTGGTGACTCCTAGTTCTTGTGTTATGTGAAGGAGTAAATAACACGTCCTTATTCACTTTCTCCACACCAGACATGATTTTATAGACTCTATCATATCCCCCCTTAGTTGCCTCTTTTCTCAGCCAAATAGTCCCAGTCTTTATAATCTCTTCTTCCTTGGAAGCTGTTCCATGCCCCTAATCATTTTTGTGGCCCTTCTCCAGTTCTAATACATCTTTTTGAGATGAGGCACCCAGAACGGCACGTAATATTCGAGATGTGGGTGTACTATAGATTTATATAGTGGCACTGATATTTTCTGTCTTATTTTTATCCATTTTTAATGATTCCCAACATTCTGTTCGCTTTTTTGACTGCCGCTGCACATGGAGTGGATGTTTTCAGAGAACTATTCACAATGACTCCAAGATCTCTTTCTTGAGTGGTAACAGCTAATTGAGACCCCATCATTTTGTATGTATAGTTGAGATTATGTTTTCTGATGTGCATTACTTTGTATTTATTGACACTGAATTTAATCTGCCATTTTGTTGCCCAGTCACCCAGTTTTGTGAGATCCCTTTGTAGCTCTTCTCAGTCTGCTTTGGACCCAACTACCTTCAGTAATTTTGTATCATCTGCAAATTTTGCTACCTCACTATTTACCCCTTTTTCCAGATCATTTATCAATATGTTGAACAGCACTGGTCCCTGTACAGACCCCTGGGAACACCACTATTTACCGCTCTCCATTCTGAAAACTGACCATTTATTCCTACCCTTTTTCCCCTATCTTTTAACCAGTTCCTGATCAATGAGAGAACCTTCCCTCTTATCCCATGACAGCTTACTTTGCTTAAGAGCCTTTGGTGAGGGACCTTTTCAAAGGCTTTCTGAAAGTCCAAGTACACTATAGCCATTGGATCCCCCTTGTCCACATGGTTGTAGACACCCTCAAAGAATTCTAGTAGATTGGTGAGGTATGATTTCCCTTTACAAAACCCATGTTGACTCTTCCCCAACAAATCATGTTCATCTACGTGTCTGATAATTCTGTTCTTTACTAAAGTTTCAACCAATTAGCCT
>NW_020664400.1:3922542-4006562 GCF_002925995.2 Terrapene triunguis
GGCCTGAGAAAACAATAGACTTAACTCTCCTTCCAAGCATCCTGGCAATTAACACAGGGTAATTTATCCATTAAACAGTTCAGATACAGGTTACCACAACCTTCAAAGAGACATATAGACAATGATACTATTTCACTCAAGTATCATCATAAATGTTAATATTCCTTTTTTGATCTTTGAATTAAAGTTATAGCAATAGACAAGACTTGTTTGCTTATATCACAAGACCTGAGCAAACATCTACCCTTGAGATCTCTAACAATGCAGACTTGCATTTCAAAGCTCTATTCATTTACATATCTTCCTAACCAGTCCTTAATGTTCACCCAGGGGTCAGGTCAGTCTGAGTTAATTAACTCTTTCTGGCCCTGTCACCTTCCAATGAAATATTATATTACACTCATAACGTCACATTCCAGCATTAGTGGTGTCAGGTGCCTTTGGTGGGTCAGAAAATGCTGCTGGAACATCCACCAGCAGCTCACGGAAGCGCTGCCTGTTTCTTCAAAGAAGGGTACCAGCACAAGCCAGAGAAGTTCTTCAAATAGCAACTCCTCCATGTTGCTGGCTCTGGTTCCTGGGAGTGCCTGGCTTGTCAGGATGTGCTGTCAGGCCGCTCAAACTTCCAGTGACATGTGGGGATGGACACTCAAGTATTTCCCACAGGCCATGTGCAAAGGGCTAGAGCTACCACATTTTGGGAGGGCGCTAGGTAGTCTGGGATATGGTTGTGTAAGCAGAATCTGAATGAGCTCCCCTGACATCTAGTGGTGAGCTGTGGAAGAGGACTTCAGGAGCTGATCTCGTTTGCATGGGCACACCCACCCTGTCTAGGTGTTCAGCATGATGGGATTCCTTGCCCAAATGATCATTTTGGCTGGTGTTGGATCCCCAGTCTCCTTGGTATTGGGGCAGGAGTAATAAAGGGTTGTTATCCTTGTTGTGTGAATCAAGGGCAGCAGAACTGTACTTGGCATAGCCTGATGGAGGGACTCATCCTCAACTAAATGCCACTCGCTAGACAGGGGACATGGGTTCCGAAACCCAGTGAGTTGAAAGAGGGTGGGGACAGGTATTGGTACTGGGTGGTGTGGGTGTTGTTTAAGGATTGCAGATATGTTGTGATCTCTCTCCACTGTGTAATCAAAGAGGTAATTTAGGCTCAAGTGAGAGTCATTATATGGGGTAGATCTGAAATCAGTGATACCTAGATCTGAGTGTTAGACCTGCTTTGGGACAGTCTCTCTGGTGCAAAAAGACTACCTAGCATGCACCAGCAGTGAGGCTCCCCCACTAACAGCTGAAATTACAGAGAGCTGTGTTAAGTGGTGGGACCTGAAGACATCTCAGCAATTGTCCGGCAAGGTGGCCAGTGGAGAGGACTGGAGCAGAGCCCTGCAGAGAGGTGCAGCAAGTGAGTACCTGGGCAGCAGAGCAAGTAAGGTACCTTCCTACCCCCTCTGCCCAGGGTGGGAGATGAATTCTGTAGATGCACCTCTGGACTCTGGGTCTGCCCTGACCAAGGATAGCAACTGTGAGTGGGGTGTAGAGAAGGGACGGGCACATTAAAGGGACTTTTGGTTGCTGGACTTAAGAACCCAGAGGAAAAGGATACTGCCCAACTTACTTGGGGGAGGATCTTTTGCTCATGGTTCATGTTTATGAACCCTGTTTGTGGTGTTTTCCCAAATTAATGCCAAGTTATTTCCCTCCTTTTATTAAAAGTTTCTTTGCTACACCCAGACTCTGTGCGTGCAAGAGGGGAAGTATGGCCTCTCAGAGGCACCCCAGGGGTGGTGTGTAATTGTCCCAGGTCACTGGATGGGGGCTCAAGCCGGTTTTGTGTTGTACTGTTGAAAAAGAACCCCTAGATACAGAACCCAACTGTTGCTGCCAACTCTGACTGGCAGAAGGGTTACAATTGGTTGGACTCAGGCCTCAGTGGTGTGGATGCTGGTGCCCTGGGTTGGCGGTTTGGGTTCAAAAATTCTCAACCTCGGGTCAGCAGGCCATATGTCTGCTCAAGCCCTGGGTTCCCAAACCCGAGGCTCACTGACTTGAGCTCTGCTTGCATGGCAGTGGAGCTGCACAAGTGCACATGTTAGGCGCATAGCCAGCCAAAAGCTATTTTAGATAACATGGGGTTTATCGACACTGCAATAAAAGACCAGCAGCACGGCCATGGCTGGCCAGGGTCAGTTGACGTGAGTTTGCAGGCTTTGGGCTGCGGGGCTATAAAAATACAGTGTGGATGTTCGGGCTTGGGCTGGAGCCCAGGCTCTGAGACCCCACGAGGGGGAAGGGTCTCAAAGCCCAGGCTGCACCCCAACTCCGAATGTCTACACTGCAGTTTTTAGCCCTCCAGCCTGAGCCCCACAAGCCCATGTCAACTGACCTGGGCTCTGAGCCACAGTGCGGCAGGTTTTTTATTGCAGTGTAGACAAACCCATAAAGGCTGCGACAAAACCAGGAAATTCAGAGTTCAGGCTCCATCACTTACATCATAAGAACAACATAAGAACGGCCATACTGGGTCAGACCAAGGGTCCTTCTAGCCCATTATCCTGTCTACTGACAGTGGCCAATGCCAGGTGCTTCAGAGGGAATGAACAGAACTGGTAACCATCAAGTGATCCATCCCCTGTCGCCCATTCCCAGCTTCTGGCAAACAGAGGCTAGGGACACCATCCCTGCCCATCCTGACTAATAGCCATTGATGGACCTATCCTCCATGAATTTATCTAGCTCTTTTTTGAACCCTGTTATAGTCTTGGTCTTCACAACATCCTCTGGCAAGGAGTTCCACAGGTTGACTGTGTGTTGTGTGAAGAAATACTTCCTTTTGTTTGTTTTAAACCTGCTGTCTATTAATTTCATTTGGTGACCCCTAGTTCTTGTATTATGTGAAGTAGTAAACAACACTTCCTTATCTACTTTCTCCACACGAGTCATGATTTTATAGACCTCTATCATATCCTCCCTTAGTCGCTTATTTTCCAAGCTGAAAAGTCCTAGTCTTATTAATCTCTCCTCATATGGAAGCTGTCATTTTAAAAAGATGAGATACGGGCAGCGTGTGCCAGGGGGAGCGCTGCCCTGGGTATGTTTGGCTTTCTCATAAGCTGAGTGTGCTGTAATTTTAGATATTTTTAGGGCTGTCAATTAATCACAGTTAACTCACGTGATTAACTCAAAAAAAGTAATTGCCATTTAAAAAATTAATAGCAATTAATTGCAGTTTTAATCGCACTGTTAAACAATAATATACCAATTGAAATTTATTAAATATTTTGGATATTTTTCTACCTTTTAATATATATTGTATTCTGTGTTGTAATTGAAATCAATTATTTATATTACAAATATTTGCACTGTAAAATGATAAACAAAAGAAATAGTATTTTTCAATACAAGTCCTGTAGTACAATCTCTTTGCCGTGAAAGTGCAGCTTACAAATGTACATTTTTTTGTTATATAACTGCACTCAAAAACAAAACAATGTAAAACTTCAGAGCCTACAAGTCCACTTAGTCCTACTTCTTGTTCAGCCAATCACTAAGGGTATGTCTACACTACGAGGGTAATTCGATTTTACTTAAATCGAATATGTGGAATCGATATTGCAAAGTCGAACGTGTGTGTCCACACTAAGGACACACTAAGGACAGTAATTCGACTTTGTGAGTCCACACTAACGGGCGAGCGTCGATATTGGAAGCGGTGCACTGTGGGCAGCTATCCCACAGTTCCCGCAGTCCCCGCTGCCCATCGGAATTCTGGGTCGAGCCGCCAATGCCTTCTGGGTAAAAAAAATTTGTCGTCATCCGTCCGTCACTAACGCCCTCCCTCCCTCCATGAAAGCGCCGGCGGGAAATCAGTTCGCGCACTTTTCTGGTCAGTGACAGCGCGGACGCCACAGCACTGCGATCATGGATCACGCTGCGACCATCGCTGCACTTGTGGCCGTTCTCAACACCTCGCAGCTTATCATACACCTTTCCCTGAGGCAGATGAAGAGTAATCAGGCGAGGAGGCTACGACACCGCCGTGATGGCCTGAAGTCGGAGAGCAGCACAGAGCTGTCAGAAACCACGAGCCCCAGCGCCCAGGACATCACGGTGGCAATGGGTCATGTGGATATCGTGGAACGGCGATTCTGGGCCCGGGAAACAAGCACGGACTGGTGGGACCGTATAGTGCTTCAGGTCTGGGATGAATCCCAGTGGCTGCGAAACTTTCGCATGCGGAAGGGGACTTTCCTCGAACTTTGTGAATTGCTGTCCCCTGCCCTGAAGCGCCAGAATACCAGGATGAGAGCAGCCCTCACAGTTGAGAAGCGAGTGGCCATAGCCCTCTGGAAGCTTGCAACGCCGGACAGCTACCGGTCAGTTGCGAACCACTTTGGCGTGGGCAAATCTACCGTGGGGGTTGTTGTCATGCAAGTAGCCAAGGCAATCGTGAAGGTACTGCTCCCAAAGGTAGTGACCCTGGGAAACGCGCAGGTCATCATAGATGGCTTTGCCGCGATGGGATTCCCAAACTGCGGTGGGGCTATCGATGGGACTCACATCCCTATCCTGGGACCGGACCACCAGGCCAGCCAGTACATCAACCGAAAGGGCTACTTTTCAATGGTGCTGCAAGCACTGGTGGACCATCGGGGACGGTTTACAAACATCTACGTCGGATGGCCGGGCAAGGTTCATGACGCTCGCGTGTTCAGGAACTCTGGTCTGTTTAGACGGCTGCAGGAAGGTATTTACTTCCCAGACCACAAAATAACTCTTGGGGATGTGGAGATGCCTACAGTCATCCTCGGGGACCCAGCCTACCCGCTAATGCCCTGGCTCATGAAGCCCTATACTGGCGCCCTGGACACAGAAAAAGAACTGTTCAACTACCGTCTCAGCAAGTGCAGAATGGTGGTGGAGTGTGCTTTTGGCCGTCTCAAAGGGAGATGGAGAAGCTTACTCACTCGCTGTGATCTCAGTGAAACCAATATCCCCATCGTTATTGCAGCTTGCTGTGTGCTCCACAATCTGTGTGAGAGCAAGGGGGAGACCTTTATGGCGGGGTGGGAGCTAGAGGCAAATAGCCTGGCTGCTGATTACGTCCAGCCAGACAGCCGGGCCATTAGAAGATCCCAGCGGGACGCCCTGTGCATCCGGGAGGCTTTGAAAGCTAGGTTCCTGAGTGAGCAGGGCAACCAGTGACTTTTCAGTTTGTGGACAGAAAAGCTGAACCTGCCCCCGTTTCTTTACCCAGTTCATTTTCACTATCCTCTCCAGTTACATACCCCCTTCACCCCCTTCCCCTTCCCAAAAAATAAAATCATTTAGATTTTGTTAATGAACACCGTTGTCTGTATTGCTGTTTTCGCGGGAATATTTTAAACCTGGGACGCAGACTGTGGCAGGGGGCGGGTTTAGGGTTGTGATGCAAATGATGCTTCTAAACTCCCGGAATGACAGGCTCCGCACTGGTGGACTGGTTATTTCAATGGAGCCTGCCAGCACTCCTGGGGGGGACTGTGTGTATGTGTCGGCTATGTGACTTTCTGGCAGGGGGGGTAGGGTTACATATCCCCTGCTGCGTGGATCTGTGATCCATGATAAGGACCGCTGCATAAGATCTGTAACTGCCCTCCCCCGCCACAAAGTCACAGAGCAACCCCCCCCCCCAGAACATGAAAAACACCTCCCAGACTGACCAGGGTAACCAGTGACTGCACTGTGTATGTGTCCTGATGCTGGACCTGACACCGCCTCTGTACCCTGCTAAAGGTCACTGTCCTGTCCAATTACCAAGCCCCTTCCCCCCCTCCAGACAGACTCTCCCTCAAAAGAACCTGACTGAAACAGTAATGGAGAGAAACAAACATTTTATTGCGAACCAGACATGAAACGTGGGGTGTGAAACTTGAACGGGGGCTTGTGTGAGGTGGGTAGGAAAGGACTTATGAAATTTTGGGGAATGTCAGCCTTCTAGTGCTAGAGAAGTCTGCAGGGGTTGACTGAAAGTTTTAACGGCCCTTGCCGCCCCTCCTTCTTTGGAGTTTGGGTGAGGGTGGTGTGGGACTTGGTGGCGGGTGAGGGCGGTTACAGATAGACTGCAGCGGGGCTCTATCCTCCTGCCTCCGGTCTTGCAGAACATCCACAAGGCGCCGGAGCGTGTCCGTTTGCTCCCTCATTAATCCAAGCAGCTTTTCAGTAGCCTGTTGGTCCTCCTGACGCCACCTCTCCTCCCGTTCCATGACTGCTCGGTGCATTTGTGACAAGTTCTCCCTCCACTGTGTCTGCTGGGCTGCCTGGGCTCGGGAGCATCCCATTAGTTCTGAGAACATGTCTTCACGCGTCTTCTTCTTCCTCCGCCTAATCTGTGCTAGCCTCTGGGAGTGTGCTGACAGGCTGGGTTGGGAGACAGTCGCAGATGTGTCTGTGTGAATTGTAAAAAGGGAGTGAATTCCTGAGACAGATAAATGAAATTGTATACAAAGAACCTAGTCTTTCTCTGTGAACAAGACCATGCACTGAACCTCTCACATGCGCACTCAGGACAAGGTCGAATTTTCGGCCGTCGCCTTCAGTGCCTGTGGACTTGCGGAGGTCTTGGAGTGTTCAGAGAACTGTGGCTGGAGACCTGAACTTCTGGAGCGGGCAATAATGGTAAGCCGCAGACTTGTGGCTGCTTAAAACTCCAGCAGTAGCACTGGCCTCCTTTCACATTGAAAGCAATGCCAGTCTCTGCTGCCAGCAATCAGGACAGCATGAACTCTGCCCCTGTCCCACCCCCTCGCGGCTGTCCCAGGGAAAGATCCCTGTATGCTGCCCCTCTCCCTCCACCGCGTGGCTGTCAAGCAGTCCCAATACTAACATTCCCCTCCCTAATTCAAAGCAGGGCGTCATGAGCGACATCACCCTGCTGAGGATCCCGGACACCCAGAGAGAACGCATGCTGCGGGAAAGCATGCAGAAACCGGGGCCGTATGCCGCCATGCTATGTCGTGCGATGATCCCGGAGTACTTGATTGTGGCGTGGAGGGGACATGTCTGCTACCACGGAGGGCCCACTAAGATCGCCCTACCCCGGAACCTGATCAACAGGCTTGAGCTCTACCTCCACGAGACCTACGAGGAGTTCTCCTACGAGGATTTCTCGTCGATCCCCGGCCACATTGACCGGATTTTCGCGTAGGTGCACTGGGACTTTGGAGTGGAGCGTCTTGGGCCTGGGAATCATGTAGTAACGGACATTGTGAAAATTTTTTAAAACACTTGGGACTAAATTGAGAAGAGCCTAAGACAGAGAAATCATGAAAACCCATTTGTTACCTTTGTAAATATTCCTGTTTTGTACCTGATTATTTTTTTACTAGTTTACAGAACTTTTATAAATGTACATTGTTAATAGTATAAATATTACCGTTCTGTTTTAAATAAATGTTTACATGTTTACAGCACTTACTGCTTGATCCTTCCCCTGATTCTGTGTCCGGGGTAAGGGATGGGGACGGTTGGTACGGGATCTCGGTAAGGGTGATGAAGTGCTCCTGGCTGTCGGGGAAATCAGCGGTGCCAGCGCTGTCGACTGCCTCGTCCTCCTCATCTCCTTCTTCATCTTCCCCGTCCGCTGTCATGTCCGACGAGGAACCGGCCGCGGACATGATCCCATCCTCGGAGTCCACGGTCAGGGGTGGGGTAGTGGTGGCGGCCGCTCCCAGGATGGAATGCAGTGCCTCGTAGAAACGGGATGTGTGGGGCTGGGATCCGGAGCGTCCGTTAGCCTCTTTGGTTTTTTGGTAGCCTTGTCTCAGCTCCTTGATTTTCACGCGGCACTGCGTTGCATCCCGGCTGTAGCCTCTCTCTGCCATGGCTTTGGAGATCTTCTCGTAGATCTTAGCATTCCTTCTTTTGGAGCGCAGCTCTGAAAGCACGGACTCATCGCCCCACACTGCGATGAGATCCAAGACTTCCCGATCCGTCCATGCTGGGGCCCTCTTTCTATCGGATTGCACGGCCATCTCTGCTGGAGAGCTCTGCATAGTTGCCACTGCTGCTGAGCTCCCCTCGATGTCCAAAGAGGAACTGAGATTCAAACTGCCCAGACAGGAAAATGAAAATGAATTCAAATTTTCCCGGGGGTGTGGCTGGTCAGAGCATCCGAGCTCTGACTGCTGTCCAGAGCGTCAACAGAGTGGTGCACTGTGGGATAGCTCCCGGAGCTATTAGCGTCGATTTCCATCCACACCTAGCCTAATTCGATATGGCCATGTCGAATTTAGCGCTACTCCTCTCGTTGGGGAGGATTACAGAAATCGATTTAAAGAGAGCTTTATGTCGAACTAAATGGCTTCCTGGTGTGGACGGGTGCAGGGTTAATTCGATATAACGGCGCTAAAGTCGACATAAAAGCCTAGTGTAGACCAGGCCTAAGACAAACAAGTTTGTTTACATTTACAGGAGATAATGCTGCCGCTTCTTATTAACAATGTCAGCAGAAAGTGAGAACAGGCACTTGCATGGCACTTTTGTCGCCGGCATTGCAAGGTATTTATGTGCCAGATATGCTAAACATTCGTATGCCGCTTCATGCTTCAGCCACCATTCCAGAGGAACTGCTTCCATGCTGATGACGCTCATTTAAAAAAGAATGCGTTTATTAAATTTGTGACTGAACTCCTTGTGGGAAAATTGTATGTCCCCTGCTCTGTTTTACCCGCATTCTGCCATATATTTCTTGTTATAGCAGTCTCGGATGATGGCCCAGCACATGTTGTTCATTTTAAGAACACTTTCACTGAAGATTTCATAAAACGCAAAGGTACCAATGTGAGATTTCTAAAGATAGCTACAGCACTCGACCCAAGGTTTAAGAATCTGAAGTGCCTTCCAAAATCTGAGAGGGAGGAGGTGTGGAACATGCTTTCAGAAGTCCTAAAAGAGCAACACTCAGATGTGGAAACTACAGAACCTGAACCACCAAAAAAGAAAATCAACCTTCTGCTGATGGCATCTGACTCAGAGGATGAAAATGAACATGCATTGGTCCGCTCTGCTTTGGATTGTTATCAAGCAGAACCCATCATCAGCATGGACGCCTATCCTCTGGAATGGTGGTTGAAGCAGGAAGGGACATATGAATTTTTGGTGCATCTGACACGGAAATACCTTGTGACGTCAGCTACAACAGGGCCATGCAAACACCTGTTCTCACTTTCAGGTGACATTGTAAACAAGAAGCAGGCAGCATTATCTCCTGCAAATGTAAACAAACTTGTTTGTCTGAGCGATTGGGCTTGCAGGCTCTAAAGTTTTACATTGTTTTATTTTTGAATGCAGTATTTTTGTACATAATTCTATATTTTTAAGTTCAACTTTCATGATAAAGAGATTGCACTACAGTACTTGTATTAAGTGACTTGAAAAATACTATTTTTTACAAGTTCAGTTGCTAAGCAGTAGTAGCTGGTAGCCATCTACTGGCTTTTCAGTGCACATGTAAAATTAGTAGATGGGTCTAAGTCCAATTCCCAGTGCAACAGTTATCCAGGACAGGCCATAAGTACTGTCAGTTCCCAGGCTAACTGTCTCTCTGACCCCTGGCTGGTCTCCTCTAGTGCGCCCTGCACTCAGGCTGCGCACCATCTCTTTTCTCCTGGTGCAATCACACAAATCTCCCAATCTCAGACCAGGCCCCGCTACCTGCAATTACCTCAGCAGGCCTGGCTTAGGTCAGTGCCTGCAGTTCTGTTCCCTCAGGTGGTATCAAGGCACCAAACAGCCTTCTTCAAGCAAAGTATTCTTTATTTTAGAACAAAAACAGTTCAGAGGAAAAGGATCTTAAACCAATAGATTATGGGCATGTTTAGTGACCAGGTATCTGGCCACTGTCCACATGCAGATCCCCCCATGGCCTCTAGGGATTGGGTAGTAGACCCTGGTCCATTAACTCACAAACTAGTCCAATCCCCGTCTGCCGCCCCACCAGAGACTCCTTTAACTGTTCAGTCTCCCTTTGGTCTCCACGCTGTGTAACGTCACCGCTGGAGCCTGGAAGAATTCTGCTCTCTTGGAACGGGGTCCAGTGGGTTGCTTATCTAGAGTCATTGTGTTAATTTCATGCTTGTTTTTCTAACAGCTGCCCACAAAGTCAGACAAATAGATTCACCCAGGAGTGTCCAATAACCCCGTGCAGCCCATATAGCAACGTGCCTCGCTGGCCAGGTCATGTTCAGTATCTTACAGCTGTGCTCACAGCTCCACAGCCACCCCAGAGCCCATCCCCACAGCTGCTACTCGTTGTCTCCACACACCCCCTGGTTTGCTAGTCACATTGGAGCGGGCACAAAGACTGAGCACCCTGCTCCTTCTACAAGTGGTCCCTCTGAGCAAGGGTGCAGGACCCTTGTCCTGCATGGCTCTTGCTGCGGATTCACAGAGGCACGTGTTTGCCAAGGCTGCCAATCCATCAGGTTCCACGAGCAGGAAATTCAATGTTACATCCCTTTTCCTCACCCAAATCGCCTCGACCCTGGTGAGATTGGACACAGGAGCCGTAACTATTTTAAAATGAGAGCTGTGGAGCCATTATTTACCTGTGACCTGTGTGTTTGGAAAAACCCAATAGCGTGCAATAGCTCCTTGATGGTGGGCAATAGTTTTAAATGCCGATTCTTAATTTGCTAGTCAGAGCTCTGGATCATTGCCTGATAAATGCCAGTGCACAGCCACAGAGCATATGTGTGCACTGAAAACCGTGACGACCTCTTCAGCAAATGGCAATTATCAACCATGTGAAGGAAGTTGGCCTCTAAAACAGAGTAATTTGCTGGATTACATTGTTCTCCAAATAGCTTGGGCCGGGTGCCTGCACTAGAGAAGCAGCGTTGTCTAGCAGGCCGAGGTTGAATGGGGCTGATGGGGAAGGTGGGAGTGCAAATGCTTGGTGGCTCGCCATGTAACCATAGACACTGACTTCAGTGAAACTTGACGCACCTCTGGCAATCAGACTCTTCACCTCTGTCTGCTTCAGTGTCCCCAACTGTGCAATGGGACAATAACACCCACTAGTTTTGCCATGTGTCCACTGAGTGCAGGTTCGTGCCTCAGGCAATGGCCAAGAATTGATGCTTCAGAGAAAGATACAAACCTCAGCCTGCATCTGGCCAACTGCACTGTACTGCATATGAGGGGGAAAGTCCATCTTGCCCTGTAGGTGATTACATTACCTTTATCTTTGCATAAATGCATAACTGCAAATGTGATTAGCTGCTGTCAAATTATCCAATCCCTTACCAAAAATCCAGCTAAGTACTTAACTCTGTGACCCTTTGCTCCTGTGAAGTCTCCAGGCTGCCTACTCAGAATGGGACACTTTATTCCCAAGGAGTTTACAAAGAAAAAGTGGAGGGGCTGTAAGGGAAGGCCCGTCTTGTCTTGTTCTTTGAAAAGCCTTGTGTGAAACACACCAGATTGTTCAAGGGGAAGGAAGTGTCTACTCCAGCTCAGTAGACAGCACAACCTGCTGGCAAATTTGCATTGTCCCTTGTCATGTGAACGGGCAGAAAGGCCTGGCCTGTCAATGTTGCTAACGAGTGGATTTTCCTCTCCAGAAGGAAGCACAGAATAATGAAACACCACACGCATCTGATGCATCTCAACCCTGGGTGCAAATGGACTTTGGAGGCCTGCCCAGGGAGATACACCCTGACGGCGAAGGCAAAGGGAAGGCCCCAGGTGTGTGCTGGAGAATGGCGCCTGGTTCGTTACTGCTGGTTAGCTCTGTCCCTGCACTGGATCAGTTCAGCAGGCAGTGCAGGATGATTAAGGATGTGTGGAACAGGCAGCTGTTGGACACACCCCACTGGTTACATGTTACCAGGCACATTCTTCTTCCTTTGCTCAGCGAGGTAAACCCTTTCCTCTTCCAGGTTGTAAAGCAACATCCCCCCCGCCCCCCCGGGCTCTATTCTGCGGGTCTCAGGCATGAGGCTTTTTCTGAGACACCCGATGGCTCAAAGAACAGGCGACAGTATTGTGACAGTTTCAGGGTAACTACACCTGTTTTCCCCCTCCGTGGTCCCTCGAGGGCACCCACGTAAGGTTTTGGGCTCCCAGCCATCATCTCTCATGGGCAGAGAAACGTGTCTCTTTCCCTCCGACTGAGGATTTTAATGCTCACAGTCCCCTGCCATCCTCTGGGCTATCCCCAGCAAGCCGATCTGCCCACAGGCCAGCCCCTGGGCTGTGCTTTCTCTCCCAGGACAATGGGCCTTGGGCTCCAGCAGGTACAAGTCACTACCTAGCTCTTCAAAAGGACGTTTATTTTTAGAGCAAAAGAATTATATAAAAAAAACACTAAAAAGTCCCACCTGCGCGCTAAACCCTCACCAGAGGTCACCCCCAGCTCCAGCCTCAGGCTCTGGGAGGTATCAGGCTTTCAACCCCTCTGAGAGTTTGCTGTCTTGGTTACCTGTTCATGTCAGGTTTTAGATGAAGAAGTTCAGCTGTTTCTTTACACAGCCTGGGCCTTTGTTCTGTAGGTTCCTGTAACATCAGTCACTGGCGCTTTCCTTAGGGCAAAGCGTCAAAAGGCGGGGGGGAGGGGGGTGGTTGCATAAGGGAGGTTGAGGCATCTGTACTAGTCATCCCTCAGTGATTCCAGATTCTGCAGAAAACCCACCCCCAGGGAGCCAGGAAGACACAAATACACGTTGCCTGGATTGCTACAAAGAGCTGTGAATATTCGACACCTCGCACTGTCTGGCCCTTCTCAGTACAATGGCGTTTCAAGGGTTTTAATGTTTTAAACATAAACTACAACATGGGCCCCAAAGCTGCTGTATCTGTACCGGGGATCTGGCCCCTTTCCTCACACGGCCAAATGGAATGAACCGGAGCCCTCGGTCTATGTCACAGAAACGGCACTTGCCATTATGAGGCCCTGGCTGGGAGCCTGGGCTGAGGGTTAGGTGAGTCTTGGTGAGTTGTCCTTCGCACCCTTGGCAAGAATCCCCCCAGGACGGGGAGGAGACCTGCTGTGGGGGAGGGAGCGCGCCTGCCCTCTGGCCATGCCACACCCGTCCTGAGGTCAGCAGGGGCCACTGCACGCAAGCTGACACTCTTCCTGCCTTGCGCTGGGCTGAGTGTGAAGAGCAGGGAACAGCCAAGCCCCTCCTAGATGAAGTGAGTTGAAGTGAGTCCGGTGCCACCAGCATGGAGGTGGAGCAGTTTTGGCAGCGACGTGCGTCCTGTTTCACGAGTGGTCTGTTCCGCATGATCAGAGTGCCCCTGAATCCGTGCGGGGCGGGCCACTGACATGGGGTTCCAGCTGCTCACACCCAGCTGCAGCAGTTTTCTGTCAAAGCATCACCTTCGAGGCTGCTTCACCCAGGTGAGCTGAACTTTAGCACCTGCTGCGCCCACATCCCATGCAGCTTTGCCTCCGAGGCCGGCACCGCGAGCTCACTGGCTGTTCCCTTCCCTCCACCTGCCTCGGGGGGCCCCTGATGGCAGCAGGGTGGGTTTGCAGACAGTAGGGTGGGCAGCAGGTGGCTCGTTGAGGAGAATTTAGTCCTGCGTGTTCTCATCTGCCCCCCAGCCCAGAGATGGCTGTTTGGAAACACCCTTCAATTTCTCTTTAAAGTTTTGTGACCATGAAAACAATGGTTTTGGCTGGAGCTTGTCCGGGATATCCTGGGCAGTGCTAGTAGCTGTTCAGAAGGGTGTTGCCAGGTGGAGTGAGGGGCAGTGCTTTCCCTTTCTCCCCAGTCTGCTGGCATTTTGGTCTCCAGAGGCGTATGGGCCCTGACCTGCCGGCAGTCTGTGCCAAAGTGTCCCTCGGAGCAAAGCAGGCCCCATGTGAATTCAGTGACCATTAGATGGGTCACTTGGCCCCCTGCCATCCCCAAGTCTCTCTGGCCCCTCCGCTGCTACCGGGAGCCACAGGGAGCCTGCCTTAGCCCCACTGCACTGCCACCAGGACTGTTAAAGGCACGGTCAGTGGTGCTGACCAGAGCCGCCAGGATCCCGTTTTGAGCAGATGCCTGGCAACCCTACGATAGCCCAGTGGTTGGGGCGCTAAGCTGAGAAGCAGCAGAGCCCTCATCTGCTCCCTTCCTTCCTCTGGCAGAGGGGAGACTGGAACCAGGGGCCTCTCCCTCCTTAGGGAGACCCGCACCCTGGGATCAGGTTCCAAAGGAGGCTGCTCCCTCTCTAGCCATTCTGTGAGCAGGGGGGCAAGGGCCCTGCAGCCTCCCCAGAAATGCAGCTGGAGGCACTGAGCTGGAGAGAGGATCCTCCCTGCAGATGGCAAGCAGATGTTTCTCCTGCAGCCCAGGCGTAGGTGCCGAACGCCATGAGAGGGGTGGGACTTAAGACGCTGCCCTCTCGGTCTCCCTTGGGCTAGTTCAGGAGTCTCCCCACCTGGTGCCAGCTTTTGAGGAGCTTCCTCTTAGGTGCTGCTCTCCCCACTCACCGCGTAAGGAGCCTCACTTGGGCTTTCTTTTTTTACGATGAGATAACTGGCTCTGTGGATGAGGGGAAAGCAGTGGACGTGTTATTCCTTGACTTTACCAAAGCTTTTGATACGGTCTCCTACAGTATTCTTGACGGCAAGTTAAAGAAGTATGGGCTGGCTGAATGGACTATAAGGTGGATAGAAAGCTGGCTAGATCATCGGGCTCAACGGGTAGTGATCAACAGCTCCATGTCTAGTTGGCAGCCGGTATCAAGCGGAGTGCCCCAAGGGTCAGTCCTGGGGCTGGTTTTGTTCAGTATCTTCATTAATGATCTGGAGGATGGCGTGGATTGCACCCTCAGCAAGTTTGCAGATGACACTAAACTGGGAGGAGAGGTAGATACGCTGGAGGGTAGGGATAAGATACAGAGGGACCAAGACAAATTAGAGGATTGGGCCAAAAGAAATCTGATGAGGTTCAACAAGGACAAGTGCAGAGTCCTGCACTTAGGACAGAAGAATCCCATGCACTGCTACAGACTAGGGACTGAATGGCTAGGCAGCAGTTCTGCAGAAAAGGACCTAGGGGTTACAGTGGACGAGAAGCTGGATATGAGTCGACAGTGTGCCTTTGTTGCCAAGAAGGCTAATGACATTTTGGGCTGTATAAGTAGGGGCATTGCCAGCAGATCGAGGGACATGATCATTCCCCTCTATTCGACATTGGTGAGGCCTCATCTGGAGTACTGTGTCCAGTTTTGGGCCCTACACTACAAGAAGGATGTGGAAAAATTGGAAAGAGTCCAGCGGAGGGCAACAAAAATGATTAGGGGGCTGGAGCACATGACTTATGAGGAGAGGCTGAGGGTACTGGGATTGTTTAGTCTGCAGAAGAGAAGAATGAGGGGGGATTTGATAGCTGCTTTCAACTACCTGAAAGGGGGTTCCAAAAAAGATGGATCTAGACTGTTCTCAGTGCTACCAGATGACAGAACAAGGAGTAATGGTCTCAAGTTGCAGTGGGGGAGGTTTAATTGGATATTAGGAAAAACTTTTTCACTAGGAGGGTGGTGAAGCACTGGAATGGGTTCGCTAGGGAGGTGGTGGAATCGCCTTCCTTAGAGGTTTTTTAAGATCAGGCTTGACAAAGCCCTGGCTGGGATGATTTAGTTGGGGATTGGTCCTGCTTTGAGCAGGGGGTTGGACTAGATGACCTCCTGAGGTCCTTTCCAACCCTAATATTCTATGAGTCTATGATTTTTCTCGATGCCTAAAGGCTAAGGCATTGTAACACTCAGCCTGACACCAGCGTCCCTTTGAACACCTGAGCCTTTGCCGCGATTGCCCGCCCACCCTTTTTCTTGGCTATTTCAAGGGAAGCACAGCACCTAGCCCAAGGGGTCCAGGCTGGCTTTGGGCCTTTAGGTACTGCTGAATACACAGCATACAAATCCCAGAGAACCGCACCAGTCAGTTATTTTTTAGGTCCTCAACAGAGCAGCTTTGGAGAGGCCCCAGGGGCCAGCACCTTTCTGCGGCCCTCTCCTAGCCAAGGTCGCTGCAGCGAGGCCAGGGCACGCAGAGAATGCTTCACACTCGTCTGACGCTTTCAGTTTAATCACACTTCTTAGCTAGGACTTCACGGTTTGGGTTTTTTTTTAAATAACAAATGCCCCTGCTCCTGTGGTTCACATGTATTGTGAATTGTAAGCGGCCCTTTCCAACTGTTTTCTGCAGGCCCTCAGAAATGGGTGTGGGAAAACCTTTAAGCTACCGTGCTGCCTGGCTGCTCCTGTGGAGATGCATGCAGTAAGCATCAGGAGGTAGCTGTGTTAGTCTGTATCCACAAAAACAACAAGGAGTCCGGTGGCACCTTAAAGACTAACAGATTTATTTGGGCATAAGCTTTTGTGGGTAAAAAACCTCACATCAGATGAAGTGGGTTTTTTACCCACGAAAGCTTATGCCCAAATAAATCTGTTAGTCTTTAAGGTACCACCGGACTCCTTGTTGTTTATGCAGTAGGCAGCATCCCAGTCCCTAGAAGGAGACCCTAGGGTTGGAATGGAAGAGCACGACCAGACTCCGCTCCCCAAGGCCCTGGGGCTCAGCCCACAGCTGTGTATCAGAAACTCTAGAAACACAGAAAACAAAAAAAAACCTTGTCAGCGTTTTTAAGCCTAGTTTAATTAAGCCCATTGTCAATAGTGGGGGATGGGGAAATGTAATGTTACATCAGCAGTAACTTGGCCAATCCTCTTCCAGCTGCCTGGTTGCTCGCCCACCGCTGTCCTGCTCAAAATGCTACAAAGCATTCTTGAGTTTTCCTGACATTTTACAAAACTCCCCCTCTGCAGCAATGCCATTGAACACCTGCAGCCAGCAGAGCCAGGAGCACGGGGGCTGTTCCTCGCAAGCTCCTGCTGCCTTTTTCATTACACACAGGCCCAGAACAGAATTTTTCAGGGTCGTTTCAATTTCTAGCTCTCCGTTGAGAATTGCTTCTGCAGATTTCCACTTGGGGGATGCTAGCACGCTTCCTGCCCCCGCGCACACACTCACTGCAGAGGTAATACACAAAGACCAACCGCAACTCCTCTCTACACACTCAGAGTAGGTAGGTACTGCTATTTCTATGGTGACTGAAAACACCCCTTTCCTCATGCATCACCTGTAGACATGGGTGAGCCTCCATAACCGCCCCGGGGTAAGGGCTGTGCATGCAGGTGGTGCAGACGCTTTTGCCTGACAGCGCTGGCTGCCATCTGTTCTTGGAATCCAAGTCATTAGTTCTTCAACAATGGACCAACACTCTTTACAAACTTTGCAGCGCGTATGCTGGAGCTGTAAGACAGAGCTGCTCCCTTTCCAAGAGTTACGGCCTGGGCTTCTTACCCCTCCCATGCACAGCTGTGCTAGAGCCTGGATAACGGATGGCCTTAGCTTTGGGTGACGGAGAATTTCAGCAGCTCAAAAGGAGCCTGGGGGGGCAATGTCTGAAAACGCTTTCAGCAGCAGCCAACATCAAATGAATCCATGGTTTTCACCTAAAACAGAGGCCGCATCACCAACTGGGCACTGATTGCTACCGCCTCAGAGCGGCCAAGGGCTGCATGGGCCATCTCTGGCCAGGATTCCTCCACACCACTCTTGACTCCGATTGGCAGGAGGAAACTTGCACTGTCCCCACCTCTGCAGTTGTTAGTACTGGTCTGACAGCCGTGACGTTACTTGACGCATTAGATCTTGCCCTTGGAACCAAGTAGAGACCCTCTTGCATCAGGCCCTTGCATGAGAGTCTGGAAACACAGGAACCTTTTGGCTCCACGCAGCAGCCCCATTGAAGTAGAAAACCCCAGCGGGAAAGACAGCTTAGGGTATGTCTGTATATTGCAGATTGTAAAGTGCCCTGGCTCTGTAAAGTACGCTGGAGACCAGCTGCATTAGCTAAATCATCAGCAGGTCAGAACCTTCTGCCGCGCAGCACCAAGGGATCATTGGTTCCCTGGATCCCTGCCTAGGTGTGTTGTACTGGGTTTAGACAGAAGGCTTCAGTGAACTGGCACAAGGCAAAGCATCCCTGGACACATTCTTCAGATTCCCATCAAGAGGTGTGGCCAGAACTTGGAGAAGGAGAAAGGGCTAGAGGCTCATGTGTTGAAAGTGCACGGGACATGAGGTGAATAAA
The DNA here is from genome assembly GCF_002925995.2 of Terrapene triunguis. Classification (NCBI taxonomy): domain Eukaryota; kingdom Metazoa; phylum Chordata; order Testudines; family Emydidae; genus Terrapene; species Terrapene triunguis. Next base: position 3,940,689 of record NW_020664400.1, read on the forward strand.
CCTCCTTTCCTAGCTGGGGAGCTGACAGACAGAGCTTCCTGGGGGCTTACCATACTTTATTATATTTAAACACCCCAGGGCTTAAATACGCCGGGGTAGGGGGTGTGTGTGTGTGTGTGTGTGTGTGTGTGTGTGGGGAGATGGCTGTCATGAACACAAAGGCAGCCAGTTTGTTAGCTAAACTAACACTAATACTGCAGCACAAGCCCGTTAGAGACTTCTAAACATGACACACACGAGTGGTGTTGGAACAATTTAGTTCCTGAAAACCTGCTTCCCATCAGGGCCGCCCAGAGGATTCAGGGGGCCTGGGGAACAGCAATTTCAGGGGCCCCTTCCATAAAAAAAAGTTGCAATACTATAGAATAGTATATTCTCGTGGGGGCCCCTGCGGGGCCTGGGGCAAATTGCCCCACTTGCCCCCCCCCCCCCCCCCGGGAGGTCCTGCTTCCAATGTGGGTTAGTTAAAGCACTCCAGCCTCTCCCATAGAGGGCCCAATCCAGCTCCCCTCACAGTGAACAAGTCTCTCTCCGTTGACTTCAAAAGGAGGTGGGGCAGGCCCCAAGTGCCCAGAAATGGTTGGGAGATTACAGACTACACAGCTAACTGCCTTGGCCTCTCCGGATCTATGTGCATTTCAGCACTGGAAACAATCAGATTGAAAACAAAATATTTGAAAGCTAGTTTCTATTTCCCTGGCAAGAACTGGTCCGATCTCTTTCCCCTGAGACAGTTGGGAGCATCACTAACTACTGTCAGTTACCAAACCTGCGCTGGGTGGCTCCGCACTTCTCAAACATTTTGGGCAGTTGCTGTAGCCCAGCTGTATCATTCAGTACCCCCCCCCATTCAGTTATGAGAATTCCAGCCTGTAACCCCGAGGGCTTCTCCAAACGGAAGGACTGGGGTTTGGGAGCAGCCTATAGGGAAGGCTAGCTTGCACACAGACAAATGGCTGGCAAGCAGCAGCAGGGTGCTGATCCCCACCATAGAAGGTCCACATTAAGGCTGCAGCACCAAGCGTACCATACTCAGGAAGCTGGAAAATTCAAAATGGGGAACCAAACCAGCAACACTAAGAGCCACCCTGCTTGCACTTTGCTATTCGATGGCTGAATATGCATGGCCGGTGGGGGAAAGGTCGGTTCACACAAAGCAGCTGGCTCGTGTGCTGAATGACAGCTGCCGGTCCTTCCCAGGATGTCTAAAACCAACAGACGTGAGCAGCCTGTTTGGACTTGCTGGAATCGCTCCACCAGACATTGGCAGAGTGGTCACAACCAAAATGGAATGATTAGGACAGGTTGAAGATGCCAGACAACATGGCCACACCATGGCAGTTCGCCACCTGAAATCACAAAAAGCTTCCTCGTTGCAAGGAAACTGCTCAAAAAAAAAAAAAAAAAATCACAGACAGGTGCATGGCTGGAAATGTGGTGCCCACCACTCAAAATACTCGACAAGGACATCAAAATGCATATGGCCTTTGCCTTCCCGCAAGTGCAGAGCATTGGTTGACCTGGAGATGTTTAAATTGCCGCTGAACAAGAGGTAGCAGGCCAAAAGCCAATATCTGGCATTAGGAGTATTCCAACACCTCAGGCACGTCTGACTGTTGTGAAACACAGACCTTGGAACATCTGTAGGTCTGCCAGCTCCTGGAGGAACCGTGCACCATCGGAGATCTCACTAGGGCTACAGACCAGGACGTATCATGTGCCCAACACTGGAAAAAGCCTAGGATTGTGGTGGAAGGACCCAAGAGAGAGAAGTGGCATACTGCTCACAGAAACGTAATGTACCTGTGATTAGAACCACACCTTTAGATACTGGAGATATCAGCCGGTGGCTTTACCTGCAATGGAACTGCCTCTGCAGTCTGTTCCCATCAAAAATAAGCTTGGCCATGTTTAGAAAGATGGACTGATACAGCTGTTTGCCTACCACTGCTCTGTGTGACTGGCAAGGTCTCTCTCCTTTCTCTGTATTTATAACTACAGGGGAGCATCATGGTTTTGCTCCTCAAACTCAGAAATGTTAAAATCAAAATTTAAGCAATATCATGTACCCACATTTCATGGCAATAGGCCCCTTAAAGGTCCATAATAAAATAAGCTTGGCAGAAGCGTGAGGGAAAAATTGACTGTCAAATATTTTTGTTGGAAAGCTGTTTCGAAATAATCTCCCATCTGCCTTAGAGAATTGCTTGAGATCAGAAAGTTCCTATTTATTTTTTAATACAAAAGTCATCTGTTCTCTTTGTTTCCACTAAGAGCAGTTGCTACCCTACTGCCCCAATTACTGGCCTCTAACTGCATCAGCACCACAGGGTCAGATTTCCAGCTAGTGTAAATTGGCGAACTTCAGCAGAACTATGGCAAGGTACAGCAGCTGAGGAGCTCGCCTGGTGCTCTCAGATGAGAAGGAAAAGAAAATGGGTCTGATTCTCTAGTGCCCTGCACCTTGGCCACACTTTTCAGAAGGGCTCGCTCAGCACCCATTTATGCCCCCAAATTGGTAGCCAGATTTTCAAGCTCACCTGTTGAGTACTGAGCTCTTTTGAAAAATCTGACCGTGTGTGTCAAAATAGGGGTGCTAACTGCAGGCTCTTTTGAAGATCTGACCCCTTGTGCGGTCATTACCACCCGTGGAAAAAGCTATGATTCAGCTTTGGCAGCATTTTGCATCTACTCTGCACATGTGTAAACGCCTGCACATGGAACGTGGCAACAGAGATTCAGGCTCAATGACTTGGTGACTAAACATTCCCTGGCATGTTTCAGAAGAACAGAGCAGCTCTCCCATCCCAAACTCCAACGTGAGTAAGTATACCTTGCCTCTACACGTCAGACCTGTCGTCCCAGCTGAAAGAAGTGCTTTCAGTTCCTATTCCAAACATCGTGGGAGGTGTTACAGATCTCCTGCAGTTTAGTGGTGCATGAAGTGATTACTGTATATAGCAGCTTGCAAAGAGCTTTGGTAAGGCAGTGTTAATTATTATACATAGACAAACAACAACAACATTTCACAATTGCAGTAAGACTTCATTCCGTACACTGCATTGTATTCATTCACACTGCACTTCCCTGCTGCTGGGAGATTTCAGTAACACATTACAATTCATGCCTCGTCACACCTGTTAGTGTTTCCTAAACGAGACCCGTAAGTATATCTAAAGGAGCCAACATGTTTGCCCATTTAGCCAACACAGAGATCATATTTAATAGATACTTTCTAAGGCTATAAACCTCTAGTCCAATGGAATAGGAAACACCTTAGACAAATACATAGGAAGAAAACACAAAGTGTCCCCAGGTTCACATTTTTATTTGCACGTGATCTCAGCCTCTCGATTTATAGAGCACCAAGGGACATTTCATCACAACACCGTGCACCTTTCCCTTGGTGGGCTCACAGCGAGTGAACAACAGAGTAGAAGAGCCTGCCTCCATGAGGCTAAGATTCCCAGGGGCTGACTGTTTACTTGCTAATGCCAGGCTCATAAAGCTGCCAGATTTTACCTGCTTCTCCGTTGGACACTGGTGGCAGCTAGTCTCTGCCAAGGAAATCCTGCCGTGCAGGTGGGTGAGGCTGCACAGCAGAGTGAAACTGGCATCTCCTGCGCTCCCCACCTCATTGAGCAAACACACAACTCCAACATCTTCGACGGGAACCAGCTCCCGATGCAATGGGTTTACAAGAACAATGGGCCAGGGCACGTGATTTGCCACTGGAGGTCAGCAAATGAAAAAAGGGGAAGATCAGACAAGGTGCTTGGAATGGAGGAATACCCACCACAGCTAACAAACAACACCAACAGAGGTGATGACTGGTGTGATTTGGGTACTGGAACAAAGGTTTGAAAGACCAGAGAGCAAAACCGAAGCTGTAAGTGAGAAAATGAACTCTCACCTCGGCTACAAGAGAACAAGCTGGGTCTGACCTAGAGCACACATTCAGCAAACCAGTGAAAAAAGGAGGTACAGCCCAAAACTGCACCGGAGAAATTAGATGATAAGGATAATCAGAGATACATAGGAACACCTCGATCTCCAAGTAGACAGACAGGGAAACGCCTGTAAATATCTTGCACAGATGCTCAGAAAGCAGAGAACAAGACAATTCAAACTGAAAGGGCACATTGGGTTGGCCCCACAGGCAAAAAAATTGTGAGACTACATAACTCCCTCGACTAATATCAGGTTCTGGATGCTGCTGCTCCAGTCTCTGTCTGAAGCTTCTTTCCATGCCGTATATGTAATATATACATTTATTTGAGAGGGGATCCCAAGGAGGAGAGCAGAGCTTAGTATGCAATGCTTTGCCTTCCTACACGGCTCCTCTAAAGGCCACAGAGGAAGAAGCAAGAGCAGGATTTGTTGGCACTGGAAACCAAGGCATGGCAGCGTATGGAAAAGTTATTCTTGTGTCCTTTGATGGAGTCGTTAGGCTCTTATAATGAATTTACACACCAGGAAACGGCAGTAACCTAATTCAGTAGTAAGCTTCAGAACAAAAAGTTTTACTCCTGACTAGCCACTTGGGGGTGCTGAACACCAGCAGGTGTTTCAGAACAAGCGCAATGGGATTTTCATCACACTTTTTTGTGGCATCATCTGGGCCCCCTCGGAACCAACCCTTCAGACTAACACCATCACATACTTGCAGAAGGTTTCTTTTTAACCCTGTTATCTCGGGACTCTGCCAGGAGAGAGACCCCATTACAAGTGGGATTGCTCAGGCTAGAGTAGTGGTTTGTAGTAACTCTGCCAGACTAAGCCGATGCCGGATGACAAAGCGTCCACCACCTCCCATTCACGTCACCTGAGGCTGCTCTGCGCCCCAGCTAAGACCCCTGGTAAATCGGAGCATGGATGTGTAGGGCTGGTGGCCAGAGGGATATACTGGCCTAATACATTAGGGTCACTGGTGTAGCACTTACAGCAGCAAAACCAGTGAGAATCTCTGTACTGATCTTCAGTGCCTAGCAAACTGGCCTCACATTGTCCAGCTGCAGGGCCATAGGAAACCTAACCCTGAACTGCAGTTAAATACATTCATTCAAAATAATAGCTCGACAAGGAACCTTAAATACTGCATTGGGGGACTGAAAACAGACAAGTCATTTTCAAGTAACTTCTAAGAACAGCCTAAAAACCAAGTCCAAAGCCCTCTCAGCCAGTCACAAATTCCTCAAAATAACATGTTATTCCACAATCCCTAACATCACGCTAACTCACAAGACAACTCTCACCTTTGTGCCCAATTTTCTCCACCTTCATAGCCCTCAGCAACTCCCATTAGCAGAGCACATGTGTGAGCCGGAACGCTGGCCACAGGTCTGGGTGAAGCTTGCCCAGGATTCTGAACAGTAACCGCTGTCTACTTTGACCCATATCTAATTATACAGTGGCCATAAATAGATCCAGTCCTGGAGCCTTCGAATTCCACCTGCCCTGCTGGGAGGGAGCTCTCTGGTTTGTTTTCACAGGGCCTCAGGGCTGCACGGGGAGTTTTAAAACTTGTGCTGTAATGGGATGTCTATACGGAAATCTGTCTACAGCGCCCTCTCAAGGAAAGCATCTTGAGCTACTTCAGTGCATCTACACTTCACCAACAGGTGTGCTGGCACCCACGGTTACAGTCAACTCTTTTGGAGCTGGAGCATGCAGTAGTGGCCATGAGAAGTTGTGGATAGGCTTGAGACTAGTCTGTTTTCTAGCTTGTGTTCTTCTCAGCTCCAGAAAAGGTGTGTCAAACCCAGCAGAGAAAGCAGCACCAGGGAGCAGGAACTAGACCCAAGGCCAGGAGAAAGCACATGAGAATGGAGCAGCTTTCTCCGAAGCACATGGGGCTCACCTAAATAAGGCACTTGTTTAGGATGACCACAGGACCCCTTAGGGTGAAGGCCACCAGGGCTCCTTGGACCCAGGGTGGGAAGCATGCCACTCAGCCAAAGGCTGCCCGGTCTATTCTCCCGGCAGAGAGAAGGTTGATTTGCAATGAGGTGAAGGCACCTGTTCAGTGGAATTAGCAGATCGCTCTAAATGGGTGAGAAAGGGGATAAAACAGTGATCATGCCTCCTTATGCCAGCTTCCCCAAGGGTCAAGGGACATTCGGGCCCATATCTAGTTTTGACAGGACCCTTGAGTGTCTCCAAGGCATATTTCAGAGTCTTTAGAAGCACTGCTCTGTGCCTCAGGCAGCGCGGTATGTGTGCAGAAATAAAGGAGGGGGCAATGCAGGCAGCATTCCTGCAGCAGGAATGCTTCACAGGAGACACTTGGGGGCCAACCAGGGGAGGGAATGCCTTTCATCTTTAGGGATTTAGGCCAGTCTGCTGGTAACGCAATCCTGCAGAATTGGATGAGCCTGGGAAGGCTGGATACAAGGCCAAGTAAGAGACACATGGAGCTTTTCTCTTTTGGGAATGCGTGGCTAGGTCACCTGTCCATCTGGACACAGTTCCTCTATCCCTTACCTACAGCAGCATTTGTTAATGCTCCTACCTCTGCCCACTCCCGATCTGGAAGGCTCAGATCCCACAGAGACTGTGCTGCTAAAATCGTGACCAAAATTGCCAGTCCCATTCCCTGTTTCCTATCACAATACGCAACAATGACTTGCCTGCTTTGAGAACCCTGCAGTGAAAAGCTGCGCTCGTCTGTTACCGCCCCGGGAATGGGCAGTGCTGGCATGGTCAGCGCGAGAAAAGCAGCCTGTAAGCCTGAGCTTAGCCCCTCCAGCCCCAGCTCTAGTGGGGGGAAGAGGGGAAGGGAGAAACAGAGCCTGAATTCAGATTTTTTTTTTTTTAAATAAAAACCAACTACACAAAAAAGCAATGGCTGCAGTTGAGAGAGGATGTAAATTGGAAGCCCTGGGCCTGATCCTCCTCTTATACCAGTGACTAGTGTTACTGACCAACACAGGGATAAGGTCCAAGTCCCACAGCACCTTGGTACATGCATCTATTATCCCATCAAAGGACTGGAGAGAAGTGTAAAGTAAAATGGCAGGTGATTCTTTCTGCCACCTTTGTGTTGATGCTTTTCTTGCTTCCTTCCTCTTTTCTAGCCTCTGGCCACATGAGTCACAGCATCTTAGGCTAGGTCTACACTACAGGGGGGTCGACCTAAGATACGCAACTTCAGCTACGTGAATAGTGTAGCTGAAGTTGCGTATTTTAGGTCGACTTACCTGGCTGTGAGGACGGCGGCGAGTCAACCACTGCCACGCCGCCGTCGACTCTGCTTCCGCCTCTTGCCGCGGTGGATTTCCGGAGTCGACGGCAGAGCGATCAGGGATCGATTTTATTGCATCTTCACTAGACGCGATAAGTCGATCCCCAATAGATCGATTGCTACCCGCCGATCCGGTGGGTAGTGAAGACTTGCCCTTAGACTCAGGCCTGGCCTGGCCTAGAATTTAAAGGGGTGCTGTTAGCTAGAGGGGAGCCGAGACCTAGGCCATGTGAAGGTACAACTTGCTTTGTCTTGATTAGACTTTCAAAGGTGCTGGTTAGTCCGAGCCAGCTGACACGATCTGACACTGCACCTTTAAATCCTGGTCTACCTGAAGCCTTGTGGGGGCAGATGCAGGTGAGCTGTGTAAGTTATATGTTGGTAAGCGGCTGTTTGAACTGGTGCAACACACACAAAGGGAACGGAAAGCATCAGTCACACCACTTCAGACTCCTGGACACTCTCACCTCTGAAGTTGTCCCTGCACTCCCGAGAGCTCTGTGGGCCTGCGAAGTCCCCCAAGGTAGAAGTTAGGCAGCACAGGACACTAGCCAGAGTTCCTGGTGGGTCACTGAATTAGAGAAGAGGGTTTGTTTGAGGGAGATGAACCAAGGGTTAGAAGGAGAGTCCAGCTATGCCCTTCGCCAACACTGCACAAGGGAAGGATGTCCAGAGGGACAGGCAGAAATTCCCATTTCTAACAGGCAGGAGGCATTTCAGTCGGAGCAGTAGTTTTGAACACGGCACCACTTGCAGAACCCCCAAGATCCCACAGCTGAGGTGGCATAAAGTCTTCGTTTCCTGCCAACTTTAAGATTCTGCATCTTTAACCCTTTCAAGGCCTTGAACTTGCTCCCACTGAAGTCAGTGGACAGGTTTGGCATCGAAATGGACAGGAGCAGGAGTCAGAATTTACATCTCCTTCCAGTCCCACCAGTGTGATTAACCCTGCTGAAGTCAGTGGAGTCGTACCAGTGCTTACACCCTAGGTGAGGACAGGCAGTACCGTTTGCTGCTCATCCAACCACCTTCTTTCAAGGTGGTGCCAGCCTGTTCCCAAGAGAGCTATTCCTCACCAGCCCTGTGCATAGTGCCAAGTCAGCAGGTCCCCATCACACGTGCTTCGTTAAGTGACAATGCAATCACCACAAAGCATACACACGGCACACACTATTCGCTTAGTATTGGACACTCCTGATGGGCCTCTTCCTCCTCCCGCCACAGTCCCAGAGACCACAGAGACCCCAAACACTCTACCCATTTTGCACCATCTTGGGCAGTTTTATTGTAGACACCTAGATGCTTCCAACCAGACCAATGCAGCCTTTGGAGAGATCCACAGGAATCTCCACAGACAGTGTCATGTTGGGATGGGAATAGCTTGGGAACGTCTCAAACCATTTCAGGGTTCTGCAAAACCAATGGGTGTTTTAACTCCCCTCCCCCAATCCCCTGGAAATTGAAACCCATGATTCCTGTCCTCGAGGCAACTCAACTGAAATAAACTTGCTCCGTTTTTAGATCAGAAGAACTAGTGCTCTGTAACATGGATCATAGAGGACCCCAAAAATTCAGCTGGCATATTGGGATACCCTAGAAATAGTACTTGTTAATTCATTTGAATTTTTCCTCTCTCCCTGTCTTTACACTCCTATTTTCAGTCCTGCTATTAAGGAGCATGGACCGACAACATCCAAGTTCGCGCTGCACTTTGGAACCTACTTGTCTGAGCGACTACAAGGTGAATGGGGTCACCTCCGGCATTAAGAGGAATCTCCTGAACCTATTTTGCTCCCTTTTTTTTTTTAAACCCACAACATATGTGTTGAAGTCCCCAGCGTACGATGTCAATTACAAATAAAGCTCAAAGATCAAGAGTAAAAATGACGTGGTCCAGAGTGTCCGTATATTCTCTTACCGCTTTGCAATACAAGGCCATGGGACTGGGGCAGCTCCAAAGGTGAGATGCAGCACAGCTGCAACTCCAGTGTTACTGAGTGTCCTACCCCTGCGCCATGGCTGGCTGAGACCCACTACCATCAGTAGAAAACCTCTCTCCCCACAAGGGACAGTGCCCACGCCAGTGGCTACAGCTTGTTGTTCCGGTGGAAGGTGGTCCCGTGGGGGGAGGCGTATGTTGGCTGATTGTGCCACGTTGTGACAGGGTATAGCCTGTGCCGCAGCGAGCTGTCGTAAGACGTAGGGTAGTGCACTAGGCTGGCAGCCAGCGGCCGGCAGAGGTCTGAGGATTGAGTGGAGGCAGCTAATAAGTGGCCTGGAAACGCAGGGATGACAAATGGGTTGACAGAGAGCGAAGGGATCAGTGGAGAGGACTGGCCCTTTAAATGGTCCGCGTGGGTGCCAAAGTTCACCGGGAACCTCAGCATCGTCCCTTTGTAACTGTCCTGCCCTGCAGCAGAGGGGAGCGGCGCTGGGAAGCTGGGGCTTGGCACCACAGCCTGTGGCTTGGCCAGGCCCGGCTGGAGGCTCGGCGACTTGCTGCGCTTGTCCTTTGGCTCCACTCCCTTGACGAGAGGCGAGACGGCCTTTAGCTTCTTCCCATGAACAAAGCCCTCCTCCTCCAGACTGCGCTTGCTCCTCGACCCGGGGCCCAGGCCAGGGCTGCCCACCTGGCTCTGCGGGATGGGCTGGAAGAGCCCGCCATTCTTGGGTAGCTGGGGACTGGCCTTGGCAAAGTTGGTCATGTGTGGGACCCAGCAGGCTTTCACACTGGCGTAGGGAGAGCCTCTGCTCCCTGCAGAGCCGCCTTTATAGAAGGCGGAGGGTCCCTGGCTGTCTCTGCTCCAGGAGGGCGGAGCCTGGCTCGCTTTGCTGCGCAGATCTTCTGGCTGCTCCACACAACCGTCCGTACCCTCCTGCCTCTTCCGAGGGAGGTTGGCTGGCTGCAGGTCCTTGCCTGGCTGCTGATAGATGGAGAGAGACTCTGGGAAATCCTTGAAGCCACGAAAATACTCCATCGGGCCTCGTAGGGGGTGGCAGCTCACGGGTTTCAGAACCTCACTTCTGTACGTGTGGAAGTGGCCAGTGAAGGTGGCAGGAGCAGGGGAGAGGTGGCGCCCTGAACTCCCATCCTCTGTCCTTGGAAATATCTGGCTGCCTCTGGGGCTCAGAGATCCCTTTGGGCATGGTGCTCCCGCCCCTTTGTTAGGGGGGTGACACGCTTGGGCTGGGTCATTGGCATCATCCCCCTCTGGCACAGGGCTCCTTCCCTCTTTGCTCTGATGAATGACTGACGGCCTGTTGGAGTCAAGCTCTGGGCTGGGGCAGGGGAGCCCTGCAGACCTGGATTTCTTGCCTTCGGGGCAATGGCTCAGGTGTCTCTCATCACAGTGCAGGGATTCAGCCTTGCTCACTTGAGCCAGCAGCTTCTTCTTGGCCAAGGGAGACATGATACCATGGTTCCCTTTGAAGTAGAAGCTGGAGAAGAGCCGTTTGTAGGCCTCGGAGCAGCCGTGGGCCCTACAGTTGCTGTGGCAGCTCACAGACAGCTGGCTCTTGGCCAAGTCTTTGGTGTTCAAAAGGGGGAGCCCCTCAGCTCGGTCTCCTGGTCGGCTCTGCTCCGGGCCATCCGTCACAGCCTCCCTGCCCTGTTTGGGAGCGGCAGAGGCATCCGGCTTCACCTTCTCAGGCAAAACCTACAACCCAAGGGATGGGACCATGAGCGCTGGGAAAGGGCTGAGAACACTCCCGTGAGCAGGTTAGGGTGAAAGGGGGCACGGGACACAGCCCCTGATCATCTGCTAAATGCAGAGGGACACTCCCAGGCCGACCCCTGACCTGGGTGAGCAGCTCCCCCTCCTCCTCAGCCGCTGTAGTAAGAGCTCCCCATTCTAGCTGAACGTCTAATCACAGCTGTGTGGGTTCCAGATCCACCCACCTGTCGGAGTCCCCCCCAAAAGCCATGGGGAGCCAGCCCTCCAGCTCCCGCACTTGCCCATTCCTTTGTTCTCTTCCCCCAGGCATCCAGCCACAGCCTCCTCCTCCCTGCTGCCCCCTGGCCCATTGCAGTTCTCTTGTCTCAGAGGCTTTTCTCCCTGCCCAATCCCTCGCCCCAGCACAGCCCCCAGTATCTCTCCTTGCAGCATGAGCACTGTCAGGAGCAATGGTCTGGAGGCTGCTGTCGAGAGGCCCTGAGGAGGGGGTGTCCCGGCCTGGCCCAGCTTGGCACAGTCCTGCACCTGGTCTCCGCTTTTCTCCTTCTTGACTCTCTTGCTCTTTTCGGCTGCATCATCGCCCTGCTCCCCACGGGGCTCCCTGGAGACCTTGTACTGCTTCCGGGGCTTGGCGGGGGGAAGGGGCTTGTCATCCTCGCCCTTCAGGTGTCGCACGTACGGGAGGACCAGCCTGCAGGACAGAGAGGCCAAGTGCATGAATCAGGGACTGTGGCCCAGAGGAGCCCAGTTCCACTGAGACGTGCAGGCCCTCCCCACCCTAACCATGACTCACAGCAGAGGACTTGGCTGGGCCTGGGCAGAGCACAGCAGTGGCACTAGGCCCATGCAGCTGTACCCATGTTCCTAGGAGGAAGCACCGGATTCCAGCACTGGTACACCCTAGCAGGTGCAACCAGCATCCTCGGGGACCTGTATGTCCTCAGACAATTGGGCTGTAATAAACAACCCCTCCCCGGCGCCCCACTCTTCTCTGGTCCCTTCCATTGGAGGATCTCAAAATACCTCAAACGTGGCTGGGTGCATCCCTGCCACAGCCTGCAGAGTAAGGGCGGTACCATCCCCCATTTTACAGATGGGGAAACTCAGGCACAGAGCAAAGGGGCAGGACGTGCCGGGGTACCCAGTTTACACGTAGTGCGGGCACAAGGTGAGAAGCAGCAGATGCAGGGTGATGTTAACTGGAAGCCACTGATCTGGGGACCCAGGACTGGAAGAGTGACCGAGGAGCAGGATCGAGGAGCAGGAGCGTCTGCTGCCTGCGTGAGAGGCACAGCAACCTGCTCAAACCCTATGTGCTGCAGAGGGAGCAAGCCCCCGCTGTGCTAGTGTGGGCTCAGCACCACAGACAGTGCCGGTCGCCAGGACAGACCTCACAGCCTGGCTGGCAGGGCGGACGCTCAAACCGAGGCCTCAAGGGCAGCCGTCCGTGGCCAGGAGCGGCTGTTCCTGGTGACACTGGCAGCTAGCTGAGGCGAGGCACTCCGGGAGGACTGGCTGCTCTTCCTGTCTGTGCCCTCAGGGCTGTGGCATGGGCAGGAGGGATCCATACCTCTCGTAGTGCCTCCTGGTGCAGGTGGCTGCGCTGGTGCTTCCAGGGCTGCCCCCCAGCTCATCATACACGTTCTTCCAGAGGCGTCTTCCTGTGACCTGCAAAAGGAGGGGAGAATGAGACCTACTGGGGACGCTGTGTCCACAGCATCAAGGAGCACCTTGCACAATGTGCCTGTGGGCGGCACCCTTACCCCAGCGATGTGCCAGTGCTGCAGAGAAGGGAGAGGCCCTGCCAGCACAGGAAGCTGGAGTGCCTGAGCAGGGCTGGGGGCGGCGACAGCAGCTCCCCTCCAAAGCTGGGGGTTGGGGAGCATCCAAGGAGCTGACCACAGGTTCTGTGTTAGTGCTGGCACCCTAGGCTCTCGGCCCTGCTAATGGATGCTCATTGCAGTAACACCTGAGACTACATCCAACCCTCCATGGAGCCTCACGACAGGGCCATGGCTGAGAACAGGACAGGCCAACCAGCACACAGATCACAGGCCACCTGTTGGGATCCTGCCTAAGCCTGTGACCATCACAGTTTACAGCTGGGGAAACCGAGGCACAGCACGACCATGGCACAGCTAGACCAAAACCCAGGCTTTCCAGTTCCAGCACAGCACTGGTGTACAGAGCTCCAATGCGGGCCCGACCTCCTGCTGTCCTGCTTTGACCCCCAAGCCACCTTCCCCTGCGCAGCAATGAGCACCGTGCTGCACTGGGGAGCCAGGAAAGAGTTAAGTGATGGGCACAGATGAGGCTAACTAGATCCATTCCCCTCACCCCAGGGTGGGTCAGCTGCAGGTGGCAGGGCTTTTGGTCAACTTGCTGAAAACGCCACATGCTCCATCCCACTGGTGTCTGGAGCCGGAGAGCCCCCCTTGTGGGCTCCAGGGAGCCTCCCCTCCCCATGGCACTCCGCACAGGTGCTGGCGCCAGCAACTCACATTGCTGCTGTTTGCAGGAACAGATGGGGCAACGGGGAGGAAATCAGCTGAGCCAAGCAAAGTGCCAACATGAAGGAAAATGTTCATTCTGCAGCAAAGTCCCCTCCCCCCTCTGCCCGTTAAATCCACCAGGGACAGGAAGAGGCAGCAGGAGATGCCAGCACTGCTCTGCTCAGAGAGATAAATCACCAGGTGCCTGGTTAACTCTCTCATGCCCACGAGCCTCGGTAGGGTGGGGCCTTTAAAGGGCCAGCTCCAGGACTCTGCACACCGCTCTTGCTCTGCGGGGCTGAGCAGGGTATCTGTGACAGGAAGGCAGACGCCAGGTACCTTTTTCCTTTCCCCCAAACTCTCTTGCTCTGGCTGCCAATGTCCCCAGGAACTGGATTTTCCACCCCTCTGCCTTCAGGTCCAGCACTGTGCTTTGCTTATTGCACTGCACCGTCTGTGCCAATCAGAAGCTGTGTGCGCTGTCCCTTGCTTCAGGACCTGAACCATGAGCTTCACCAAGACGACCCTGCCCCTGCCCCTCTAACACGGTGGATTTGCTGTTGCAGGGAGGCGTGAACCAGCTGGGACACCCCAACATCTTTGCAGTTCTGCTGCAGAAGAGCCCAAAGGCAAGTCTACACCAGCCTCTGAGCCCCTTCTCTTCATTCCAAGTGGGGTCGCTTGGGTCGAGATCTGCACCAACAGCACAGATTGGCCATCACAGCTTTGTGCACTAGGGACCACCTTCAGCCCTCTGGGCATGACTCTGTCTGGAAGTAATGACAGTTCCACCTCGGCTGAGAGACTCTGGGAGGTCTCTTCCACGCCAAGGAGCCTTGCCCCATCATTGCAGCATTGCAGCTGAGACCTGTTTGAACAGGAGGTTGGCCACAGGCTTGGCCTGTCCCCCATGATCCTCTAAACCCTGTCCTGCTCCCAACTGCTGCACATAGCAACAGATTTAGGCTCCAGAGGAAGTTGTGTCCCACTTTGCTAAAGAGATGACCCTGCGACAGGGCAGCATAAGGGTGATGGCAGCGGAGTCCCTGCCCCAGTAATACAGTTCCACTCTTCTTACCAGCTCATACGCTCCCAGCTTCTCCACGGCTTTGTAGATCTTCCACAGGTTAACTAGACAAAGACAAGGAACAGGCAAGGAGTGAGGGCAGGTCACTGGGCTAACGTTTCATGACCCCTGTGCCGAGGCACTACTCACCCTTCATCACCAGCAGCCTTGTCAGTGGGACTCTTGGAGATTGTGTGAGAGTAGCCCCCACTGACTTTAATGGGAACTACAGGATGGGCCATCAGCAACATGACGCTGGGTCGTCAGCCAGGGCAGGGCTCCATACACAGGATGTATAGGGAGCACCACAGCCGTGTCATGCTGGGAGACCAGCTGCTGTGCTACCTTTCAGGGAGAGGTCAGTGCTGGGACACTGGGTGGCTTGGGCAGGGTACTGCCACAAGGAAGATGACCAGACTGTTATGGTCCCAGTGAGCACAGAGGTGCTGTTGCAAGGAAGCTGCCCACCCGGCCGAGGCCCCTGCTGGCATGGCCAAGGCGCTGGCAGAGATCAGAGCAGTATGCTTCACCACACACAATGGCTTTCTCCTCTTGCTCTCTGCCATTAGCACCCCCCCCGCACAGGGCGCAGCATAGATAACACCCCCACCCATGCAGGGCCTGGGAAGGGGAGTTCTGGTCACTCAAAAAGCCACCCTTGAATTGTTGTGAGCCACCTGCATGAGGATCTCACTAGCAGCCACAGTTTGCTTCCTTTGGGCCACTGAGTGGTGCTAGTTGCTCGTGGCACTGGCAGGTTACTCAGCCAACAGGCCTGGGCCTGCCAGTCGTGGAGGGGGAATCACTGGCACTGTCCTGGGATAGCCCCACTTCCTGCCCCCAGTCTATGACTGGCTGTTACATGGATGTGACAGCCTCTCACAGGCCGGCCCTGAAGAGGTGGCTTGCATGTCACTCCTACACCCACTCCTGCCGTGCCACCTGTGCTGGAAACCAGCAAAGGATTCGGGGACTCCCCCCGGCCCCAAGACATGGTTATGAGCAGCCGAGCAGTGGGTTGTGGCAGGAGAAATGAGCGGACGCGCGCAAGGTGAGTGGACGCACTCTGCTTAAAGCCGAGATGAGGCACCCTCTCAATGGGGGTGTGACGGTCCTTCATGAACTTGTAGAGATTGACCAGGAAGGTCTGCTCCTCCTCCTTCTCCCTGCTCGATGCCTGCTCATCCCCCATCTCCTCCACCAGCCTCTTCTGCTCCTCTTCGGAGCTGCTGTCTGGCTTCAGTGCTGGCGAGTCCTGCGGAGAAACACAGCCAGGCAATCACCAACTGAGGCGGGGAAGTCAAAGGACAGAGAGGGAGGGGACCTGCCTCAGCTCACATAGAGTCCATGGCAGAGCCAGGAATAGAACCTGGGAGTCCTGGCTCCCAGCCCCCACTCTACTCACTGGGCCATGTTCCCTATCAGAGCCAGGAATTGTACCAGGAGTCCTGACTGCCAGGCCATTGCCACTAGGTCACCCAACTTATATGCGTTTGCCACACAGAGCCAGCTAAAGTCTTCCTGAATCCAGAGAAGACTGCATTTGGGGGGGGGGGGACTATATTAATTCCTTAACCCTCCTAGATATGCACAGCTGAGGAGCAGCAGCAGCTCCCACGGCCTAGCTCATGTTTGCTTCAGAACAGCTGTGCAGGCTGGAGTGCCAAGATCCAGGACCAGTTGCCCCCAGAGTCCCTCAGCAAGGAGGGGAACAGTACAAGGCCACTTACGGAATGCCAGGGATGATAAGAGAGTTACTGAAGCCTCACATTTTCTTGCCTCTTTTCAACCTCATCTTGGACACCCCCAACACACATCTGCATGGCTCTGCCTGCTGGATACACACTCACAGTAGTGAACTGGGAGTCAGGACTCCTGGGTTCTACTCCCACCAGTGGGGTTTTCACAGAATGCCATGCTGCATTGTACCACTGCTCTAAATACCATCGAGAGGCGTTTTGTGGTCGGAGGCATTTTATTAGCTCCGGAGAGTAACAGACTTGTGCAACTAAAGAGTGAGAGCCAGAGTTTATTATTCTCCCGGCTGGGAAGGCAGCCAAGTTGGTCAGAGCACTGGAGCTGTGTGAGAACACGAGGAACAGCTTCCAGGAAAACAGAAGGGCAGAAATACTCGCTCTCATCCTCTCTCTCTCTCTCGGCTAAAAATGTTTCTCATTTGTTTGTTCTACATTTTCCAGAGTTATAAAACTTGTTGCTATTTTTGGGCAAAGCAGCTGCTCAGCTCCCAGCACTTTTTCTTCTTTCTATTCTTTTAACTGCTTGTGACAGACGTGTTATTTTAGCTGCTGAGCTATTTCTGGGCCTCCTTTTCCTTTTTTAAACCTCAGTGAATTCAGTACGGGGGACTGGTGCGTGAGCGAGAGTCCTGGCAATCAAGGCCTCTGCCACAGGGCAAGTTTCTCAAACCCACTCAGCACCGCCACCACCCACTCAGGCCTGCCCTGATGGGACAGCCCTCTCCTCTAAGGCACGAGACACACTTTGTACACCATCCGGTCCTCGCCCACTCTGCTAAGCCTGCTCACTCAAGTTGGCTGTGGCAGAGGTTTCGGTGAAGCGGCCACCTGCCTGCTGGAAACCAGACTGAGTGAATGAACCACTTCACCAAACTCCTTTCACCAGAACTACACTCAGAGGGGAACAATTTTTCCTAGATTGGACCAACACTGGTGGCCTGGAGGGCGAGAGGCATGGTCTGCCATTGCTGGTCACCCAAGACATCCAGTGCCATTTAATGGGAGCAGTGTTATGGTGTGTCTTGCCATGGCTGTCACAGCAGCTAGGCCCAGGGCAAGGGACTGCTGGGGACACTTTGTCTCTAGTCCCATCTTTAGCAATCACACCAGCCACCCAGTGCTGAGGACTCACACAATCTACACCCCTCACTCTCAGCACCATGGGGAAGGTCTCTTTTGTATCCATCCCATCTCTCTCCCCACCAAGATGGAAGTGGCAGGTGCCCTTTAGATGTGCCCACAAAGACACAAGGCATCATATGTGAGTTTCCATAGTGCTTGGGGAGATAACGGATTGACAAGAACCAGTGTAACCCAACACTCGACCCAGGGAGGCTGTACGACTCACACCCACCCCATGGCTGCAACCTAGGAGGACTTTAAATTGACAACTGAAGTGATGAGGAGGACACACCAGTCTCACGCAACAGTCCCATAGAAGGTTCTGTGGCCAGGAGGCCATGGAACAGGCCCCGTAGGCAGGCAGATGTCTACAAGCAACAGGAGGAACAGAACTCACAACCTTCCACAATGGAGATGCCACAGGCCTCTGGTGAGCTAAAGGGGCATCTCCCCCAAAATAGAGAACAGACACGCTTCCTATGGTCCACATACTCCATGCAGTGACCTGCTCTGGACTGGGTGCGCTCCCGCAGGCCTTTCACAGAGCAGCATGGGGCCACATGCACCCAGCAGCATACATGACTATGCAACACGCTCCATGCGGCAAGGGCAGCAATGCTCAGAGAGAGACAAAGGTGGACATGACTTCTTCGACTGCCCTTCACCCATTTCCCCCTCATTAATTCCTTGGCTCTGTGGCTCCCCTCTCAGTTTCACATGATGCAGACGGACAATCTGAGCATCTGCTTTCTCTTTTGGGTTGTCACCATTCCTGGAAATGGTCTCAATTCCATAACTGCACCGATTATCCCAGAGGCCTGTAATGCGCCTTGCCCCGAAACACTCTCAGTGTCTCAGTTGCAGCCTGACTTCCGACTCCCTGCTGCAGATGGTGCACACCTGTGTGTGCACGCCAGCCATTTGTGTGCGCAAACTGAGCACCGGGCAGGTTTGCACGCCTAGGACTGCAGCGTCATCAGTAGTCTGTTCCACCACTGCTTCAACAGCACAGGTTGCATTTGTCTGGAAGTTCAAGAGAACCCCTGAGTCTTATCAACAATCCCCTTCTATTTATGACAACCAAGTTCTGGGTCTTCTCTATTGTAAGGGACACACCTTTGCTGCATGTTGCAGGTGTAAATAAGGGACTGATGCAGGTGTAAGTCAGCCCTGGCCACACAAACAGGCCCCATGCAGAATTCCGTAGCCACTCTATGGAATGGCTCCGCATCACGCCTCCACATCTCTAAGGAGCCTGGCGACTGAGGCCAAGCTGAGGCAGCAGGTTATAAAGACGATGCACACAGTCTCCCTCATAGTCCCTTCATCTCCATGTCACTCCACACCTGCCCCCCTCATCCCTGTCCCTTTTCTTTCCCTTTAGCTGATTTTAAGAAAAAAAAATCCTGGCACTAACTTGCCATTTGCATCTATCCCAAGGTTCACTCTGCTGATGCGTTCTACCCCTTTGCCCTGTGTCTGCCCTGCCCAGGTAGACAGCACAGTCTCATTGCTTCCTTGTGCTCTGTCTCTGCCTGTCGGCTCTCATCATGTACTTTGGGGCAGGTCCCCTCTCTCTGTTCTAGGGCTGTACACCGCCCAGCCCAACAAGGTCCCAGGCCAGGACTGGGGCACCTATGAGAAAACAAATAAAACAACCCCCGCCGGCACTTCCCTGGAGGCTTGACTTTAAAATTGGTTGTTTTTCCTTCATCTAGAATAAGAGTGAGACCAACCCAAAGTCTAGGGCTGTCTTTCAGTACAGACACCCAGAGCAGCCCCTATCAGGGTATGCTGGAACAGCGATGAACTGTCTTTAGCAACTGTTTGCCATCAAGAGGAAGGAGAGAGATTCCCCCCGCACTAGGCTGCACAGGAATTTCAGCTGTTGTTCCTGGAGCATTGTTGTCAGTTGCTGCCCTGGCCTGTCGACTGGTGCAGCTATGAACACAGGTACCCAAACAGCAAAATATACCTCGACAGCATCCTTTGCCCACCTCTCTCAGAGGGTTCAAGCACCCCATTCTCATCTCATGGAGAAGGCAGAGTGCCTCAAGAAACTCCAATGGGAGACAAGGAGAGAACTTCACGCTGTTTCTCACTCACCACTTGGTCCAGCGGGTCCACAGTGCTCTGGCTCCCCTCGGGTCCAGGCTTCACAGCATCAGCCTCTTCCACAGGCCCCGGCCCAGCAGCCTCCATTGTGGATGTCTTCTTCTTCCTCTTCCCTTTAAAGCTGAGTGCTGTGGCCAAGGGAGAAGATGAAGAAACCATTGAGAAGTGAAAGGCCCAAACAATCATGCAAATCAAGGGGAGGTTCTCTCCATACTCTGCACACACACTGCAGAGTGAGACACCAGCACTCCTTGGCAGCCCAGACAGATGCATGTACTAGGGAATACATGTGATCAGTCCCTCAAATGCTACAGGGCCCCAGTTTCCAGCATCAGTAATCCAGGATCCAACCTTCCCTCCCCTCAAACGCAGGGCGCAGAGCTGGAGCTAGATCTAGACTTCCCAGTCCAGGCCTCTCCAATGGATGGAGACCTGGATGCTCAGATCTGCACAGCCCTGAACTCGGGAAACAGTCAGGTCTTTCAGGATTTCATGCTTGGGCCCATGGTCCATTGCTACACGCCACTCTTTCTGAGGGAGGTCCCAGCCCTGCACAGGGGGCCAGGCCCCAGCTGAACCCAGTCAGAACTCCAGAGAGGGACACTCTTCAGCCTTGGACATGCCAGAGGGACCCACTGCCCTGGACTGGGCCTGAGGACAGGCAGGCTTTCCAAGAACAGAGACCTCTGTGACGCAGGTATCTGCCTTGCTTCCTGTTCAGAGACATGCCGTGTTTGTCAACAGCTCCTGACGGTGGGCCGTCTGGCCACTGCTTTCGCTTTCAGGGTGGCTTCCTGGAGCCGTGGGAGCCAGTGCAATGCTGTGAACGCTTCCCCACCTCAGCCACATCCGTTCCTGCCAGACGCTCGGCTAACTGCCTCTGGCAGGTGGCTAACTCTCCCTCCAGTTGCTGAGGAGGGATGGGAAATCCCCCCAGCCCCAGCGAGCAAGTGGAGAGACCCTTCCACTTCCCCAGTCATTACCTGAGACAACGCAAGACATGACCTGCCTTAGGTCTACTGCAGCCCCTGACCACTCCTGCCCTGTCGAACCCCCTACCCCTCAGGTTCTTCAACAAGAGCCCATAGACAGCGAGAGCGGGGTAGAGACCACCTCCCTCCACTACCCAGCAGTTAAATAAATAGCCCTCACCAGTTCCCACCTGGCTCGTAGAAGAATCCCAACCCCTCCAAGTCAGTAGGGGGGTAGAGCTGGGCAGACTGCCCTGCACTGTCCCCAATCGGCCTAAAGCAAGCATTTGGATCTGTGCTGCTGCTAATCCAACCCACAAGTAACGGACAATTGAACAATTACAAAAAAGTACACCCACCCCCGACCAGAGAGCCAGCGGGAAACTCCTGCCCAAAGGCCAGGCCAAGGGAAGCACAGCCGGGACACTGTAAGAGGTATATTACTGTAGCGTCTAGAGGCCACATTGAGACCAGGGCCCCACTGTGCTGGGTGCTACACAGACACTTACCTGCCCTGAAGAGTTTACAATCTGAATTGAGAGAGGGGAAACTGAGGCACTGAGCAGAGATGTGACTTGGCTACGATTGCACAGCAGGACAGTGGCAGAGCAAGGTCCTAGTGCCAAGTTCCAGTCCTGAGGAGGGTCCCTGATTGCCATAGTGAGTACTGCACGGAGGCCACCCCGTCAGAACCTGGGACATAGCTTGTCTTTGGCTGTGGTCCAGTAAGCAACCTTGCCGAGCAACTCCCACACTACACAATGTTTCTGGAAATGGGGGGCTTGGAATGGTGCATGATCTGCTGTGAACTCAGGGCAGAGGCCCCACCCCCCATTTCTGCACTTGTGCGATTCATTCCACGTTGCATAACTGCTTAATATAGATTCTGTTTACACAACAAGGAAGGAAGAGAAACAAACAAACAAAAAACCCCTCCTACTCTGCACTTCTGCTGGTGCCGGAGTCCGAACGAGCAACATCTGTCGGGCCGAGGTCACCCACTACTCCAACAAACCCCGTTTCCAAGCTGAGGGGAGGGCAGATCGGAACCAGAACCAGGCCGCATCAGTCTCTCCTTCTGACACTGGTGAAATATCAACCTCTCCTTCTGGAGCTTTTCAAACAACAACAAGGGCTGATCTGTTCCCAAGGCTCAGCCCCTCAGCCTACTCCAGTTCGTGTTTGCTGTGTGTCGTTCTCAGCCCCACGGGGTCAGCGAGCTCATAAAATGCTTTCACATACTGTACAAAGGGGAGAGAAAACTGGCCGGTTTAATGTTCTCTGGGCATGAGATCACCACGCACGGCAGCCAAAACAAGCCCGGCTTCTGAGAGGATTACTGGACATGATGACAACTTTGGGAAACAGAGCAGAGAACAGCTTGAGTCTTTTACCCGGCTTATGGCAGGAGCCACTATGGGGGAGGGAGGAAGGCTGAGAGTCAACCCCCCCCAACTGCCTGGGCTCGTCAACATGGCACAGAGAACAGGCAGGGAGAGGAAGGGACAAAGACACCTGAACCCCTCACTGACGCAAGAGCACAACTCCCAATAAACAAAGGAGTCAAGTGCAGGTGTTTTTGTTAATTACAAAGCAAGCCGAACACCATTAATTAGGGAGTTCTCCTAACAGTTACACTGGATGGATCATGGCTTGTTGACAAGCTGTGCCCTCCTCTCCTTATATAAACAGGGCAGACCCCTGCCCTCGCTGACATTGGAGACATCAGGGGGGTTGCATATGGAAGAGTGAGAGCACAACTTGGCTCACGCCACATGTAGGAATCTACCCCTCTGCTCTGCAGAGTCCTGCTGCTCCCGCTTCATTCTTCCTATGCAGATCCCAGCAGTTGTTCCTCCCCTCCCCCCCATTTCCTATCCTGAGGATCCAGTATTATACTGTTCTTTGTTTCATGCCAGTTGGGATGCGTCTTATCTGGGTTGCAACACTGAAAAGCACCTGTTTATTTGCAAGGCAGCTGTGCAGGACCCTGCTTGGCAGTTTTATTGGGATGGCAAAGTGCCTGTTTTGGGGCTGTCCTTCTGCATGGTTGGGGGCTCACACAGTTTATGGTGGTGTCCCTTCCTCTGACAGCACCGTTCTCTCACCAGTCCAGAGAGGAGAGCTGGACATGCTGCTCAAAATCAGTGCTTTATCCTTCCATCACTAGTGGATTAATGTCGACACCACAGCATCACATGTGATGGGGCAGTATCATAACCATCATTTTACAGGTGGGGAAACTGAGGCATGGAATGGGGAAGGGAGGGACTCGCCCAAGGTCGCACAATGGCACAGCAAGGAATAGAAGCCAGTTCTCCAGGCTCCGACCCCTGTGCTTCAGCCATGAGATTACGCTGCTACAAAAAGAAACCTTAAACCAAAAGCAACCCAACCTTGCTAACAAATCAAAAACTCAGTATAAACAAGAGTGAGAGCGAGAAACCAGCAGGGCACCAATGTCAGCAAGGCAGAAAGTGCAGCAAATCCATTCCCAAACTTCAGGGAATCACAGAAATTAGAGATGGCAATGACCCATGAGCTCATCTAAACCCTACCCAAGGGGGCAGCAGGGGGTGCTCAACCTCATACATATTCCAATGGATAGAGAAAGGGAGAGTGCGTTAACTAAATCCCCAAGGAAAGACGACTCCAATCTAATCCGGAACAGCAGAGTCCTCTGGTATTTTGGATTTTTGGTTCTGCCTTTGCCAACAGTGACAGTGGATGTTTGTATTTCACAGCAGCAATCTGCAATTTCCAGAGTCACACACACACACCCATTACTGAACATTTCTCTTGTTCACACTAACTACCAAGGTATGTGTGCGTGTATGTGCTCCGGTGAGGGGCAAATGGGAATAGCTTCGCTTCATTCCTCTACACGGCCGTACTGGTTGGAGAAAAAAAAAAAAAAAAGTGTTCTTGAAAAGGTCAAAGCATTTCTTGGCTCGGAAGGAGGGGCCGTTAGCATCTTCAAAGTACAAGCGTGAGCCGCTTTCGGGAAATGACAGAGTACAATGGAACCCGAATTCTGCGTACACACTGTACAATACCTCCGCTTAACCCTTTGGAGGCCGTGACGGGGAAGGGGAAAAACAGGCAGATTCTTCTGGGAACCAAAGAGAGAGAGAGAAGAAAGACGCTGTTGCTGACAGCTGTCACAACAAATTAGCTGAGCCCAGCTAAAGATCACAAACCACAACAGGAAGTGGGATGCCAGAACCCGACGCAGCGCTGAAATTTACCAACTAGAAAGAAAAGTGTATTTCGAGATAAAAAGTGACTGGGAAGCCCCCTGCAGCCAGAAACTTTTGAGAGACGGAGAAGAAGAAAAAAAAAAAAACTCCCTCCCCCCCTCCCCTCCTGAAGAACCTGCCGCCTAAGACAACTGGGGCCCGGCTCCGGCCGTGTGAACAGGGCTGGGCGGCTGCCGGCGAGCCCCGGCTCTCGCCGAGCCCAGACCCCGCTGCCGGGCAGGGGATCGTGGGCGCGCTGCAGGATTTACCATCACCGGGGTCGGAAGCCGGCTCCCGCCCCAACCCCGAACCGCTCGCGTCTCCTGGGGCCCAGCCCCCCCCCCTCCCCCCCCCCCCCCCCCGCCCCCCCGCCCCCCCCCCCTGCCAGCCCGGCCCCCCAACTTACACCCCCCGCCGGGACACGCTGCCCGGCCAAGACCCGGCAGGGCTGTTTCTTACCCATCGCCCGCAGCGCCGCGGCCTCAGCGCCCGCCCGGCCCCCACGCCGCCGCCGCCCGCCCCATGCGAGACTCCGGAGTGTCCGGGCTGAGAGGCAGCAACTCGCTCCCCTCGCCGGCCTGGCGCCCCGCCCCGCCCGCCGATTGGGCAGGGGTAGCCGGGGGGCGCGGCCGATAGGAGAAGAGCGCAGTCAGTTAAGGGCTGGGCCCGCCCCGCGCAGCTCAGACCCCTGGGAGTTGTAGTTGGTCCTGGGTGCGCGGCTGTTGTGCCGCGCGCCGCTCCCCTCAGCCCGCCCGCCGCTCTCCCCTCAGACTCCTTCCTTAGTCCGGAGTGACACCGGTGTAACCCGTTCACATCACTAGGGTTCTCCTGGTTTGACGCCGGTGTAACGGAGAGGAGCTGTGGCAGAGGTGAGCGTGAACACCCTGGACGGGAAACGCGGCACCACAGAGAGAGACCCTCACCTGTGAGGTTCCGTGGGGCCGTGCCGGGCACTGTTACCCGCGGGCCAGGGCTGTATAGCTGAGGAGCGCGCTGCAGGGGAAGGGAAGTCCGAGTGGCTTTGCTTGGGGAGAAGTGACCTGCCCGGCGCGTTCAGGGAGTGCCTAGCACGAAAACTCAGTTGCCCCGATCAGGGCGGGACTCGCAGGTGAGACTGGGGGACTGTCCCTAGTGTTAAAGAGAGAGTTACAAAACCAGAGGCGCCTTTAAAGTCCATGGAAACCAATGCAACCCCTGGCGCTGACTTCAATGAGCTTTGGATCAGGCCCCTACAGGCTCTGTTTAAAATACAGCCTCCTTTGAGCTTGATACTTCTGTCCATTCCGAAGCATTGGTTCTGCTATTGACAGAACAAGCAGCAATGGTCTCAAGTTGCAGTGGGGGAGGTTTAGGTTGGATATCAGGAAACACTATTTCACTAGGAGGGTGGTGGAGCACTGGAACGGGTTACCTAGGGAGGTGGCGGAATCTCCATCCTTAGAGGTTTTTAAGGCCCAACTTGACAAAGCCCTGGCTGCGATGATTTAGTTGGGGTTGGTCCTGCTTTGAGCAGGGGGTTGGACTAGATACCTCCTGAGGTCCCTTCCAACCCTGATATTCTAATGATTCGTTTGTTGTTATTATTCAAGCCTGTTTCAAGTTTCCATTTTCCATGGCCAGGTGTTTGTGCATAGCCCATTGGTAGCATTACATTCTGTAAATACATTTGCTCTTTTTTCGCTGGCTTCTGCTATCTTAATCATAGATTCATAGAATATCAGGATTGGAAGGGACCTCAGGAGGTCTTGTGGTGAGGACTTTATTTAAAATAAATGAGTGATATACAATAGTGGGGAGTAGGGTTTAATAGGCCAGCTTTTGAATCATACACTCAAATGGCAACTAGTGAGGAGCACTTAACCCTGAAAAACTGGAAGACTTAAAATAAGGGTTCATTGAGTGGAAACAAAAAACTAATTGATTTTAGCCTGTGCTAAAAAGATCCACTAACCCACATGGCACAGCCGGTGGAGTGACTGGGGGTCTCAGTTGCCGGAGCCTGTTAAAATGTGTTGCTAAAATGCACTGTAACATTCTGGAGTTTTGCAATGATCTTTAAATTGCCTCGTAATCTCTGTTCTGAAAGAACATAGCAATTCACCGCAGAAGCTTTATTGCCTTCACAGTGGTAGCTGCTGCAGTTAAAAAAAGTACATTTCAAAATAAAAAATCTAAGTAGTAATGATGCAGCTAGGTGTGAGGCTAGGTCTCCACTTCAAAGTTTTGCTTCAGAGCTGTTTGAGTTTTCATGACATTGCTGTGCCAACAAAAGCCCTCGTATGGTCTCAGTTATACTGGCAAAAAGTGCTTTTGCCGCGGAAGCTTATTTTGCTCAGGGAACTAGTATAAACTATGCCACCAAAACACACACACACCTTTTTTTTTTTTTGGCCAGTATAAACTGAGTCTCCACTAAGAAGGACTGCTGGTCTGCCTATACCAGCCACACTTTTAAATGTGGCCAAGTCCTGAACAAGAACCTGGCTGACTCAGGGCCATAGTAGAAAGGAGTCTGGTGAAGGGAAGGGTAAGGTGAGTGTCACAGTCAGGGATAAACTGGAAGCGGCTGTGATGATGGGGCGAAGTGCGGGGAGGACAGCCTGCTTTATATAATATTCCAGCTATGATTGCACTGTTGTCTCACATTTTGTTGTGTTACTGTCATTGCAAAAACTTAAAAGGAAAGGATTGCATTATTTCCTTTCTTTTGTGAAAAAACAGGAAACTGGAGTTGTGCTCCTCTCAGTGCAATAGCACAGGAGAGGAGGGGGAGGCTGGAAAAATATTCTACTATATTGTTGTAACTGATCAGAGAGAAAGGACAGCAGAGGAAGGGCTGTGGTGTAAGGTACAGTGTGTGATTCATTCTTTTTATGACTTCCTTCTCTTGGTTCAAATAACCCAGTCCAAGAAACTTTCCTACAATAATCCCCCAATGAGTTAAGATAGATAGACTTAGAGCTAGAGCTAGTGACAGAGACAGAGATGGGGCTTGATTTTCTGTGGTGCTGCACACCTGAAGCTCCAAGTGAAGCCAATAGGAGAGGTGTCTGCTCAGTGCTACTGAACATCTGGTCCCTAGATGACCTAGATAGTACATGATGGGTAATGTGGGATATAGGTTTTGTTGGACTGAGGTTGGCCACATTACTCATGTGAGGCAATGCAGCTGAATACAATGGTTCTGCAATTCATTACATGGTTCCTCAATTTATTATGAGTCCAGTCCTGCTGTGTGACCTCAATTCATATTGATATTACTGGGAGTTAAGGCAGTCAGTACCTTGCAGGATTGGGCATTACAGTATGTGAGTATCATCCATATGTATGAGATTAGATAAAGAGAAGATGAGTGAGGTCCAGTCCCTAGAAAAGCCACATAGAGTTAACTATCTAGCCATGTGGGGACTCAAGCTAAAGATTTACTGGAAATCAATCTCTGACTGGCACAGAAGGCACTATCAGTAAAATATTGCCCAGTGTTATACATAGTTCTTGTGACTGTATGTATTGCCCAGAGCCATAGCTATTCAAAAAATATAATCGACAGTTTTATTTGGCTTCATAAGGCAGTGGGATGTAAAACTGAATTAGCAGAGATCTCTGTCTGAGGAGGGGGTGTGGGGTAAGAGTGGGATAATGTAATAAGTTAACTGTTAGAAATGGATGAACTTACGGTACTCTGAATACTGTAGGCCTTGAACTGAGAGCTACATTGTCTGAGATATAGTCTGTATTGTCAAATGGAGAAGATGGTGGTTTCATGCCTGAGTGTTAACTATTCTATTAATATAATAAAAATTAATGAACCCTTGTGCTTACATGGGGTTTACAGCTTCCAAAGGATGTGGAGATGTAAATTAATTGGAGACACTGTGGTGAGAAAGCTAATATAGGGCTTGATCCAAAGCCACTGAAGTCAATTGATTGACTTTCACTGATTTAACTGGACTTTGGATCTAGGCCATATTGGATAATTGTATCTTTCACTCTGTATTCTGTCCTTCTGTCTGGAATAGCTGGATTGGTTTCCAGGCCACGAAACAGCTCTTGCTGGGCTTTTGTGATCACAATCAGTGTTGTTTAATCTTAGCCAAGCACTGAGATCTTAGAGCAGAGGGGATGGTTTCCCATGCCTAAACCTCAACTTTGAAATACCTGGACTCCTAGGAATCTCAGGCTTGAATACCAGTGGGACTGAGTCACCCTTTCCTCCTACATGTGTGAATTTCCTTTCCATTTGTTATGCGAGTGTGTTTAGGACAAGACCTTGGTTCGGTGGCTCTTTTCAGTAATAACCTAACTCAGTATTTATACTGTACTTGTTGCTGTAGTATCTGAACAACCAACAACAATGCAGCTTGGCAGGGATAGAGGGCCCTTTATCCAAACAAAATTGAACCAAGCCAATCTCAGGGTGTGGGGAGCCCCTGGATGAAGTACCTTCCTGAATGGTGTGAAAGAAGATATGGGGGCTAGTAGTTACAGTCATGCTGTAAACCACCAACTGCAGCCTATATTTTTGCCCAGATGGCCTGAGCCCTTGTTATGCTCCTGAAAAGGGTTCCTGCAAAGTGCTGATCTTAAGAACAGTCCCCCCCAAGTCCCTGCATGATGTTTTCCTACTCCTGGGGGTTTGTGTTGTCATTTCTGTTTGAGTTAAAGCTCCACCGTGAATATTATTTAAATGCATCTCCTGTGCAATTAGAGGCTAAACCAGTCCCCTCCTCTGCACCCCTGGAGACTCTTCTGCTGTTGTTCTCCTGCAAAGGTGCTGTGACTGGGGTGCACAACCCCTGCATGGCACAGAGCCCAACTTCACAGGGACTCTGCACAGCAGTTGGCAGAGGGAGGGGCATGGATTGTTTATCCATCAAGCCATCCATCCACAGGAGGATCCTTCCATCCATAGGAAGATAGATCCATCCATCTATCCCACACAGCAGCATGGTATCTGAATGTATCACAAGAAAATTAACTGGTAATGTATCCTCCCTCTGCTAAGATCACATTAGGGGGCTCAGGGAAGCTTCCGGGGCTGGCATAAAAAAGCCTTCATGCATGTCCTTCTCTTTCTCCCTCTTCCCCCTTATGTATCTCCTCAGCACCTGGCCCAGATACTTGAGGTGGGTGCTGGGTGGAGGATGTAGCTCTCAATACTCAGAAGTGTGCAGTTTGCTTTTCAGAGCTGCCCTGTTCCTTTAATGCAGATCTACTACATTTCCCAGAATGCAGTGCTCATAAAGGGGGAGGAGTCAGCCTTTGAAAAACACATGAGTGTAATTTCTCGTTAAAAAAAGAAGAAGAATCAAAGCATCAAGCGTCATGTCTAGGAATAGAACGGGAGCATTGCCAAGTTATTACAGAAGATGAGTAATCCACTTAAGTCATTCCTCTAAACACCATTCCTTGTAAGAGAATTAAAATATCAGCTTACATCACCAAGTGCAGCTCTTAGCCTGGATGAGATGTGCATACACAATGTGAAAATGTTACACTGGGATTGCAAATCATGAGTAAGATCTGGAGGGCAAATGAATGGCTCATTCAGGATACAGATTTCAGGGCAAAATATGTGCTCACTTCCAAGCAGCAACAGCTGGACATAAAACACAGAGGAGAGATCCACAACTCAGAGAGAAATTAGACAGTGGCTTAAAATAATTAAAAATATGTTTATATTGCCCCTTCTCTGGGCGTTTGAGACCTGCACCAGGTTTTGTAATTAACAAGGACAAAGGCCACAAGAAGCTGAGGCTGAGTTGGCTCAGAGGCAATAACAACTTTTAGCATTTACATAGCACTTTTCATCACTAACCTAAAGCATTTAATCAAGGTCGGTTTCACCATTAGTCCCAACTTTACAGATGGGGAAACTGAGTCATAGAACACAGAAGTATTTTACCCCAGGTCAAAAATCAGCAGAGCCAGGGCTAGAACTCACACCTTCCAACCCCTGTTTGGTGTCTCATGCGTTAACTCATGTTGCTTCTTGCCGTGTAGCTGGGTGAATAGAGCAAAAAAGTCTTTGTGGATATTCTTTGGATTCAAGCTGTCTGCTATGCACCTCACTGGTGTGCACTAGTGCCCCTAAGTCACAAATGTTCAGGCCAGCAAGTCTCTCTCTCACCCCTGTTGTCAGAAAGCAAAAGCCTTGTGGATACTAGTGCAATGGTTATAGTGATCAGGAACTGAACCAGTAACCTTCAGGGCTAAAAGAACAGGGCACGGCCGTTTGACGACTTTTGACCTGAGGTTATGGCTCCTGTAGCTAACAGCTATAACAGAACTCATCCTCTGTGGATTTGGCACAGAGGGTGACAACCCACTCAATAGTGACTTACACTGGTATGTATATCCCAAGTGTATATACGCTGGATATGCCCAACGCAGCTCCCTCCAAAATCTCTTCTCATCGCCCGCATAATAGATTAATTGAAAAGCTACTAATTTTCATGGATGAATTGCAAAACAGACCAAAAGAGCCACCTCCCATTTAATAAAGCTGCCTTAGATCATCCAGTCAGAACCCAGAAACAATGCCTTGTGACTCAGCTTGCCCAAGATACCATGCAAATAGCAAATATTGGTAACCACTGACTGGTATACTAACCATCCTGTGATCAAAAAGTAATTTTTCCAAAAACTAGAAATGCTTGAAATGTGCAAGTGACCTTTTCATTCATGTCGCGTACCCCACCCCTGGGACTGCACTCATACAAGAATCCACACAGGCCCTGGAGGAAGCACAAACTCAGCAGGCCAAGGTCTACCTTCAATTACACCCAGGCAATTTCACTAAGGGCAGTTGTGCAGGCCCAGGGGATGCTGCCAAATTCTGGCCCTGTGCTTCTATAACCCACAGGTCAGTGTGTGACTCCTTCTCATCAGAGCTTTATCCACAGAAGATGTGAGCTATAGTTCCAGCTGTAAAGACTCCTGCATCTAACTCAGGAGTCATCTAATGCTGGAGTCCCTGCTTGGCTAAGATGGTGTCCATCACACATCTGTTTAGGAAGTGACTCTTCCCTTTATGGCTGGGCTGCAGATACTGTTGTTTAGTTAACAGTATAGATGGTTAACCAGGTACCAGAGGAGAGGACAGACATGGCCTGATTTTCAAAGGTACTCAACACCATTAAAACTAGACAGCCACCTCCTCATTCTCCTGTTCTCAGCGCTCAGCTGCCACACACACCCCAGGCACCATCTCTGCCAAGGCCTTGTAGCATCACTACCAGTCTCACTACTGCACAGAGGGCTTATGCCTCATACAGGTCAACCCCTTGTTCTGTCCAAGGATCTCAGTGCTCCTGACAAACATATATGAACTAAGCCTCACAGCAGGCAGGAAAGAACCACTATCCCCACCTTAGAGATGGGGAAAGGAGGCACAGGAAGATGAAAGGACTTGCCCAAGGCCACTCAAAGAATCAGTAGAGAGATGAGAATAGAGCTCAGGAGTCTGGACACCTGGTAAGAGCCGTGCTGTAGATTTGCACGTCTTACATTGTACTCCTCTGAATGTCAATTGCATTCAAGGCTGAGCCTTGTTCAACCAGACTATTTCTATCTATTGTAGTGAAACAGGAAAAGTTACCGTTTCGGCCACAAACGACCTTCTAGACA
Source organism: Terrapene triunguis (assembly GCF_002925995.2). NCBI lineage: Eukaryota > Metazoa > Chordata > Testudines > Emydidae > Terrapene > Terrapene triunguis. The sequence continues at coordinate 3,971,997 of NW_020664400.1, forward strand.
CACTGAAGGAGGGCTCTGTCCTCAGAGGAGGGCTCAGAGTTCAGCTGGACGGTCCTGCTACAGATGTTACACTGAGCTGGCTCTCCATGCTTAGCCCAGACGGTTTTTGTGGTCCAATCAATGGTCACTTGCTGCGTTTTCCAATAGGTGCCTTAGCTGGTTAGGCTGGGTCCAGAATGCAAGAAGGAGATGGAGGAGAGTGGTGTTAAATACCAGTTCATCTCTGAGTCCAGAGGAAGAGCTCTGTGGTTGCTTGTGTTAATTCTACTAGCGGACAGAGTGGTGGGCTGTGAGTCATCCCAAGACTCAGGGAAGTGGCTTGTGTGTGTATGTGTGTGTGTGTGATTAACTCTTTCATTACTGGAACACCTGGGCTTTTTGGGGCTGTTGTAACTGTGGCTCGGGGTGGCTCGCTGAATGAGTGTGCCGTACTTTCCAATAGCAGAACAAAAGCTTCCTCTCCAGCGAGCTGGGTGTAATATCAGCACCGCTGCATCAGTGAGAGCTTGGGAAGCAGACATGCAGGGCAACCAGCAATCTGAACTCCGCAGTCTGACTGATGGCCCCTGCCCTCCATGACGGGACACTGAGCCATCCATCTTCCAAAGACACCAGCTCTAGCTGGTAGGCACCAAATAATTTCACCACTTGTTGGGTGCTTTGTGGCTGATACAGGTTTGGTGGGTCTCAGCCCAGGGGTCATATGGACCAGTTGGCCCCTTGCCGGCAGTCTGAGCTGAGAAGCTCATGAGACTGAATGCCCCCCCTCCCTCTCCAGAGCAGTGGGAACAGAGGAATTTCTCTGCTGGGTCTGCCCCAGGATCCTGCATTTGGCAGTGATGAATGCCTGATGCTTCAGATGAAGGCCAAAGCCACCATGTGCCCTGGCCAGTGGTGCATCACTCTGAGAGGGAAACCTCAGTAACAGAGCAGCCTAGCACCCAAATTCGATGCAGAAATGAGTGGGTCCAGTTCCGCCCCTCCTCCTGCCAGTGCAGGACTGTTCCCTACCGCACATTTGCGAGGGCAGTGGTTTTCAACCTGTGGTACACAGACCGCTGGGGGTCCGCAGAGTATGTCTAAGATTTCCAAAGGGGTCCACACCTCCATTTGAGATTTTTGAGGGGTCTGCAAATAAAGAGAGGTTGAAAACCACTGTGCTAGGGCTTTGTCAGGCCTGAGCTCTCCCCCTTCCCACAGGGGATTGTTTTACAGCCTCAGAGACCTCACTCTGAGGCAGTTTTCCCTGATAGTTTCAGGTCCCTTTATTTAAACCTCTCTCTTCTATTTACACTCCTAGGTGCCCTCTTCAGTGAACCCTCTCTCCCTCTCCTCAGCTATCTGCGGCTGCTATCACGATGCCATCTCAGCACTTAGCCAGCCTGGTCGTTTAGCCCTTTTAATCTTCTCCCACAGGTCAATCCGCACTGACTGCTCACATTGCTCTTCTTTTAACGGTCTCCAGTTCACCAGGATCCTCCTGGTACCCAGGGACCCAGACCTGAATGGAGCATTCTAGGAATGGCTGCACCAGGGCCACAGAGTGAGGGACTTTCACATGCCTGTTTCATGCTGATGAGCAGGGGATAGATAATTTCATTAGCCTTTTTTCCTTCCCGCTTGCATTGCAAACTCATGCCTTACTTATCCCCTCTCACTCCCGTGTTTGTTGGAATTCCTACTTCCCCACTGCCTCCTCCTCACTGTGCATTTGCAACTGTGTCTACGTTGGTGCTATGGGATGTTATTCCCAGCTCACATATAGATGTCCCCGTGGTAGCTGTGTTTGAGCTAGGGTGCTAAAAATAACAGTGTAACCAGGTAGCACGGGTAGTGCCTCGGCTGCGGGAGGATGTACCAAGGGGGTCACGGTGGATATGTACTTGGGTGGCTAGTCCAAGCCACTACCAGTGCTACTCCATCTATGCTGCTATTTTTAGCCTGTTAGCTCGATCAGAGCTAGTGCAGGTACATCTACACAACCTGGGATTCACACCTCCCAGCTACAATGTAAACGTAGCCTGGGTTTCAGATTATTGCATATTACCTGCACTTTGACGCTCAGGTTGTTATTTTTCTGCTCAGGTTTCTAGTCTATCCATGTGATTTCTCTACCCTCACAGATGTTGGCAACTCCTCCCAATTTAGTGTCATCTGCAGAGCTGGTTGAAACTCAATTCCCATTCCATAGGTCATTCCCACATTTGTTTTCATTCCACTTCCAAATTTCCTGTGAAACCAATTTTTCATAAATATTTCCTTTTGGGTCAATTGAAATGTTTCATTTTGATAAATCCAAAGGTTTTGTTCCAATTTTGACTTTTAAAATATTTTAGATTATACTATAATTTATAATATACTATCAAATAAAATACATTTCAAAACAAAAACTTGCTTTGAAACAAAAAATGGAAACATTCTCTTCCAATAAGGTCAAAATGTCCTGTCCCCGTTCCCCCCCCACCTCCCCTGAAATCACTAGGTTTCCATGCAAAGGTTCTATTTCAACAAAACAGCATTTGCTGATGGAAAAATGTTTTGTCAGAAAAGTTCTGTCCAGCTCTAGCTGTCTGAGCATTTCAGGAACATGCCATCTGCTCTCTTCTCTGAGACATGCCATGAAGCACCGTGTCTAACGACCCTTCTCACACTCTTGGCTTGCTCAGCTCCACATGACGATACAATGGTTGCTCCCAAAATCCCCCTGGTTTTAGCAGCTCCAGAGATTGTCATTTCCACAGAGCTGCCCTGAAAAGCACAGAGGATTGTGGATAACGCTGTGCATTGGGGGCACAGGGAGATTCCTTGCCTTAGCTAGGCCCCCTCGCTTTACCAGTCTTTTGCCACTCTAATCCAAGACTGCAGGGATATTGTCCTCCCCTCCTTAGTCGGTGCCCCTGCGCCCAATTCTCATAATGCATCAGAGGACACTTTCAGGAATGTATGAGTCAATACTCATCGCAGATGAGAGCAACAACAGAAGGGGTTGACGGCCAGCAAACCGCAGTATTCGACACAGAACAGCCAGAGACTTCCTTCTCGCTTCTAAGGTGCTGCATCGTGTTGGGAGGAGAAGACCCTAGAGCAAAAGGTCTTAGCCACTTAGTTTCCTTCAAACCTGGTTTTAACAACAAATTCTGGCAGGGATATTAAACCTCACGCTTCAGTGTTTAAGCCAGTCTCTGACGATTAGGGTATGTCTACACAGCAAAACCCCCATGGCAGTGAGTCTCAGAGCCTGGGTCAGTATGGGGCTCCTGCTACAGGGCTAAAAATAGCTGTGTAGATGTTCCTGCTCAGGCTGGAGCGCAGGCTCTGAAACCCAGCGAGGAGGGAGGGTTTCAAGTGGAACAGCTACATGACTATTTTTAGCCCTGTAGCCTGAGCTTGAGTGAGTTGACCTAGACTTTGAGACTTGCTGCCAAATGGCTTTTTGTTGTTGTTGTGTAGACATACCTTCAGAACCCAGAATGGGACCAACATGGGGACCAGGTTATCCCCACATCTGCTACTGCAGGGTTCTCACACCTTCCTCTGCAGCATCTAGTGCTAGTCTCTGTTGGAGATCTTGGGATACTGGGCTAGATGGACCTTGGGGTTGAGCTGGTCTGGCCATTCTGATGTTCCTGATATTATTCTATTCCCGTGGTTCTCAAACTTTTGTATTGGTGACCACTTTCACACAGCAAGCCTGAGTGTGACCTCCCCCCTATAAATTAAAGAAACATTTTTATATATTTAACACCATTATAAATACTGGATGCAAAGCAGGGTTTGGGGTGGAGGCTGACAACTCGCAACCCCCCATGTAATAACCTTGTGACCTCCTGAGGGATCCCAACCCCCAGTTTGAGAACCCCTGTTCTATTCTGTTGGAGGCATTTCTAATGTGCCCATCACTGGGATGTTCCCCATTCACACATGTCACCAACCACCAAAAATTCAGCACAGCTGGTACTTGGAGAAGACTACAGGGCTGGAATAGCAGGGAGCCTGCAGGTTGGGATTGAGGGGTCAACAGCCAGCAACTGCAATGGGTATCCTGCCCTGCAGTGGTCCCACAATTCTGTATGTGGAGAGCCCAGGGCTGGAATAGCAGGGGGTTGCAGGTCAGGATTGAGTGGCACTGGCAGAGCAGCATGGGATGGAGAGTAAGGCTTGTTCTACACCTGGTGATGGTTAGGGGTGTGATTTTGTACTGATATAGTGTTACCACTACAACTACCTACTGTGGACACAGTTATACTGGTATACGGTGTGTGACAAAGTCACTCCTCTATCTTGGTGGGTCCTGCGCTTATTGGCGGATTTTCTTGCCTCAGAGATTCACCACAGAACCTTCCTCCTGGTGTCTGATAACGCTTGTGCTCCTCAGTCCTCCAGCAGCACTCCCTCTCCCTCTCAGCTCCTTGCACCTCTTGCTCCCAGTTCCTCACACTCACACCACAAACTGAAGTGAGCTCCTTTTAAAACCCAGGTGCCCTGATTAGCCTGCCTTAATTGATTCTAGCAGCTTCTTCTTAATTGGCTCCAGGTGTCCTAATTAGCCTGCCTGCCTTAACTGGTTCTAGCAGGTTCCTGATTACTCTAGTGCAGCCCCTGCTCTGGTCACTCAGGGAACAGAAAACTACTCATCCAGTGACCAGTATATTTGCCCTCTACCAGACTCCTGTACCCCACTGCTCTGGGTCTGTCACAGGTGCCATATACCTGTAGCTTATTCTCCTATATTTACCATTATACCAGTAAACCTAGGTCCACACTAGGAGCTAGCACCTGTTTAAATGATAGCAGTACAAAACCTGTGCAGAGGCAAGTGGAGAATGAGCTGTACTGTTCGACTGGTTTAACTGATCCACGCTGGGGCTGTAGCCTTGGACTGTACTGGTTTCAGACAGATAAAGTGGCAAATAGCCTGTGTCTGGAGCTGCTCCCAGTGCACTAGCAGGAGCCCTTCACTTTTACTCACACTAGATTTACTCACAAACTTCAAAAAAGCTATAAAGAAAACTTTCCTGGCCCCTTTTCTGTTGCCTTATGAAGCCCCCTCCTCCCACTCCTTCAAGCCCCGTTAACCCATTCGGGGGGAGAGAGAAGCTTCTGACATGTCTACAGAGAGCTCTGTTCTTTTTATAGCCAAGAATCTGCTAATATGCTGGTAGAAGTTTTGAAACAGCTCAAAAATCCCCCTTGTGACTCAGCCAAAGTGAGCAGCAAAAAAGCAGAACTGGTATGTGATAGGCAGCAAAACACAGGCCCAGTAACAGCAGGGTGAGAAATGAATGACCAAAGGAAGTTGAAATGGGAGTTCTGAGATAATTGTCTAACTCCCGTAACAGGAACAGAGGAATTGCCTGACCTGCTCAGACCTGGGTCCATCCAGCCCAGCCTCTGACTTGAGCCAGCACCAGCAGCTTCTGGGCAAACAAGTGTGAGAACCCTTCTAGTGGGCAGTTCTGGAATAACCTGGCCCCATGGGAAGTTCCTTCTTGACCCTGTCACTTGAGGGGGTTGCTCATGCCCTGAAGCAGGAAGGTTACTATCCTCTCCAGTGTAACTGTGTGGCTGTTCTCATTAACAAGGCCAGGGGGGAAGAGGGAGAGATGAAAAGAGAGGAAAGAGAGGAAAGGTGCAGGGTCTGTTTCTCCCAGTGAAGTCCCAGTGGAGAGCGAGCGAGCGCTGGTGGGGGAAGGCAGGGGGCACTCTCCCTGTGGGGGAAGGCAGGGGGCTAGGCTACATGGTGCCAGGGGCCCTTAGGGAGCTTGGCCATGGAACCGGAGAGCATGGGATGACTCAGGAGAGTTTCTGTGGTGAGATTAACCCTTTCATTACAGGAAAGCTTTTTCCACACCCCAGAGGGTCTGACTCAAAGCAGGGGCTCCAGTCAGAGTGAAAGAGAAATCCCACTTGCAAAGGGCTTTGAATTTCTCCTCTGTTATGAAATTATTAAAGGGAGCAGGAATAGCAGGGTTTGCTAAGGCCGCCAAGTGGATGGGCTGAGGAGGATGCAGCCTGGGGGGCTCGGGGGCTGTTGGGAACCTTGGGGCTCAGCTACAGGCCAGGCCGAGCACCAGCAGGAAGGGAGGAGGTATGAGGGAGGAGAGGGGGATTTTACACATTTGCTACAAAACAGTAAATATAGTTTAGGTTCTTTTTCTAAAAACTTCTTGGTAAATATAGTCCTTATGAAAGTGAGTTAAAGGCAGGCATAGCTTGAGGTCCCCCTGCCAATGCCCCTCATTCCCAACCTCCAGAGTCCTGCTATCTCAGCTCTTGACTTCCCTACAGTTCTGCTGGTGCCCCTTGGCTCAATCCCACCCCAGAGCCCCCTGCTCTCCCAGCCCTGCATCTCTCCAGAATGAGGACGGCCTGCCATTCTAAACTGTGACAAACTGTGTGAAGAGTTAATAACATGGACATCTGGGTCCCTGGGAGAAAATCACCCAAGTCATTTTATTTTGAGATCTGAGGCAGGCCTTGCAATGGTAAGACAGTATCGCCATGCAGGGCCGGATTAAGACATTTAGAGGCCCTAAACACTGAAAAGATTATGGTGCCCCCCCCCCCCATATGTAATTCAAAATAAAAACAATACTATACCATAAAATAATATTTTATTTTTCGAAATGACACAAAACTTACATGTATGCTGAAATTAAAATAGCTGCTTTCTAGATTTTCTGATTGCAAAATTCTGGATAAATTCATCGAAGCTGACTCGACGAAGCATGTCCATTTCCATGCACAATAGGGAAAGTGAATCAAGTCTGTCCTGACACATTGTTATTCTCTGAGGGTTTTTTATTCTTTTCAGATGAGAAAAAGAGCGTTCTGCGGAGCAGTTAGTAATCATCAATGTTAGAAAAATACGTAGAACGATCTCTACATTTGGAAATACACATTGTATTCCGTCTTTCAATATTGTGTCATGAAGATCAATGTGACTAAATTTCATTTTTCCTGTTTCATTAAACTTTGTGTGCATATAACAGTGGAACTGCGGTACTTCTCCACAGAGATTCATGTTCAAGTCAGCAGGGTATGAGTCAACTAGCTTTTGGGAACCTTGTGAATATTGTTCGTCAGATAAGTCCATATCGTTTAGAAAAGAAAATCTACTTGATACTTTGTACACTTCACCTCTCCTCTTCATATGAGCTTCAAGTGTATCAATTATAGCATAGTAAGTAGATACGCGAAATTTGTCTCTAGGATTCAATGCTGTTTCTGTTGCACTGCTATCATTTGCTTGTTTTTTCCTGATTCGCTTGCGGGACTGGGCTTCTTTGTAGTTAGTATCAGGCAAGATATCTTTTGATATGTCTTCAAATCTTTCTCAAAGTGTGTAAGTACTCTGCTAATGATTGACAGAGGTCTGCACATGTTTTCAAATCCAATTCTTTTTCTTGGAGAGCTTGACTTGTGTGGTAAAAGTGTTGTAAAATTTCATTCCACATGGTCAACATGAATACAAACTCTAGTTCTTGCACCTTGCTTGCAATGTTTTCTGCCTCTCGAATAGTTTCTCCCTTTTGTGATTGGTCTTCAGATATACTTTCTAATGCATCCACAATCTTTGAGTAGGACTCCAGAATTGCACTTGTTGCTACTGCATGTGCCTCCCAGCGAGTATTAGAAAGAGATTTCAACACACGATCATTGCCCAAATATGTTTTAAGAACTGCCCATCGGTATGTTGAGGCAGAGAAAAATGTATAAAGTAACTGGACTGTTGAGAAAAACCTTACTGCCACCAGACAACAATCAACAGCACTGCGGCCAATAAGATTGAGAGAGTGTGCAGCACATGGTATGAATTTGGCATATTTGTTCTGTTCTAAAAGCTTCTGCATTCCTTGATAACGCCCTGACATGTTGGCAGCGTTGTCATAAGATTGACCTCTGCACTTTGAGAAATCTATTTTGCAAACTTGGCAGAGATAATGCAGTACTTGATTTGCCATTTCTTCACCAGTGTGGCTTTTCAAATTGAGGCATGTTATAAATCGTTCAACTGGTTTTCCATCTGTGGGAGACACATATCTTAGTACAATATTCAATTGATCAATATGTGAAAGATCAGGTGTAGAGTCGTACGCTATTTTTATGTATATATATTATATATATAAGAAAGAAAAAAAAACAAATCAAGTACGTATAACTCAGAAGAATATATCAATAATAAAACATAAATTTATTGCAATACATGACAGGATCTGATTTCCTCGCATTATTTCGAACTATGTTAGTAGGATGCCCCCCTGGTTTAGGTGGGGATAAGTAATAAAAAGAGAACAGAAAAACGGGGGAAGTGTGTGTAGTGGAGTGTAAGGAAGTCTAACAAAGTTCTGATTTTTCCCATGATGACTACTTTGATGCTTTTTTTGAAATATCAAATACCAAATTTTTTCCAAAAAAAAAATCTCATTTATTTTGGTGCCCCCTGCTTTGCTGGTGCCCTAAGCACGTGCTTAGTCTGCCTATTGGGTAATCCAGTCCTGTCGCCATGGTTCCCCAAAGGCCATGTGGCACCTGAGCCAGGCGTCGTGCATGAGAGAAGGTGAATGCACAGAACCCTAGTAGTACTTCGCTCTCTGCTGCCAACATCAAATCACGCTGGCTGGGCTATTCAAGCTGTGAAGAGAAGCAAAGCACCCCAAGCTGATTAACCCTGGTGGTCGATACACAAGATCAAAGGCAGCAAGAGTGTATGTTAGCCTTTTCCTGCCTGGGAATGCGATGCACCCGTTTGGGTCCCGCACGCAGGCTGGAGGGAGTGAGCTGGCCTGCTGCGCAGTGCTCGTGGAGAGGGTGCACTCCCAATCCTTCTGCTGCACAGAAACCTCAGCAGGACAGGGCTTTGCTCAGAGCCATCTCCATGGAAGGCTAAGAGCATTGGGGACAGTGGAAATGGCACCTGAGGCCATGGGTTTGAACTGCCGCTGTCCTGCACTTTGTGCAGTCCTCTCTGCCATGCAAGGTGAGTGTGAAATGCTAGCAAATCCGAATGGAACACTTGGCATTAGAGTCAATGAATGTGACTAGGCTTGTGCTGTAGTTGCATTGTTTCCTTTGCACCCCCTGTTCACCCTAAACTGACCAGACCCTGGGAAGCAGCAGCCCCCATTAATTCCAATTGTCAGTATTTTTACTGCACATAGGAAGCCCCTGCCTGGCAGAGCGGACAGTCTCCCCACACCAGGGAGGGGCTAGTCTCACCATTGCAGAGATGGGGAGCTGAAGGGACTGGCCTAGGGTCACACTGGCAGTGCCAGGAATTGAACCTAGCTCCCCTGAGCCCCAGCCCAGATTCAGGGGTTGGGTTCAGTGTGCAGGTGTGGGGAGTTGGGAGCCTGGATACACAGGAGGTCAGACCAACGACCTGGAGGTCCCTTCTGGCATTAAGCTCTATGACTCTATGATTCGTGGCTCCAGCACAAACACTCACATCTGGCAGGATTCTCACCACTATTTGTAACTTCTAGCGATCCCTCATGCTGAGCTCCGTCAGGCTGAAACTGCATCCTGCACCCACGGTGTTCCTCGGACACTGAGGTTAACACCCTTCTCCCAGCTCTGCAGAGGGCAATGGGAATGGCCAGTATTGATTTTATTGCTTCAACACCAAGACAGGAAATTCTGCCAAGAAGCAATAGCTTCAGGGGGAGCTTTGAGCCACCGAGAGAGGCTGGGGAATGGGGGGACATAACTAGGGTTGTACCAGCCACAGAAGGGCATCAAGGCCTTTTGCTGGTGCACTCAATGGCCCTTAGTAACAGGATTAGCCTTGGGCCTCTCATCTGCAGATTTCCAGTTGCTTTACCAAGGCAGAACAGTGTGATTGTCCCTAGTGTACAAGTGGGAAACTGAGGCACAGAGGGGTAGGGATTCATTCCAAGCACACACACATGGCACACCCATGCTTACACACATATGCTCACATGCACACTCAGTATGCACCCACACACACTCCCACACAATCACTCAGCTCCCAGTCGCCTGCTGCCATTCACACACACAGAGTCCTTCATTCACATCCATCCGCGTAGCCAGCCTGTGTATTGTCTCATATTGTGCAGTCCCTTTCTCAGCTCACTGTAACCTCACCCAAAGGGGAAGTGGTGACAAGCTGTGTGTTGAACTTGGAGGCAGTGATGCTCACACTGAGTACGTTCCGGCTGATACTGTACTGACTGGGACCACAGGAAGGAAGCTCACAGCAGCAATAGACTAATAATACGCATTGTTATAAAGAGAAAGAAACAAAACCACCCTGCTTTCTATTTTTGACTCCGGTTTCTATTAAAGCAGATCAGGGACTTTCTTAAGCCCATGAAGAAGATAGTTAATTAGCGACAGTCAGGCTGCAAACAACAGGCCCAGATTCCAGGGATGGTGCCATGAGCAGGACACCAGCCTGGGATTCAGGGGATCTGGATGCAATTCCCAACTCCACTGCAGACTCCCCACATCACTTAGAGCCAGTTTCACATGGGGCATGTAAATGCCAAAATCACCATGTAGACACCACTGACATTTACAAAATCACTGCTCAACTGCTGCTCATAGAATGTCAGGGTTGGAAGGGACCTCAGGAGGTCATCTAGTCCAACCCTCTCCTCAAAGTAGGACCAATCCCCAGACAAGTTTTTGCCCCAGATCCCTAATGGCCCCCTCAAGGATTGAACTTGAACTCACAACCCTGGGTTTAGCAGAGCAATGCTCAAACCACTGAGCTATCCCTCCCCCTTGAAATTGAAGAGGTATACCTGCTAAACCCAGGGTTGTGAGTTCATGGAGATATACCTATCATAGAACTGGAAAGGACCCTGAAAGGTCATTGAGTCTAGCCCCCTGCCTTCACTAGCAGGACCAAGTACTGATTTTGCCCCAGATCCCTAAGTGGCCCCCTCAAGGACTGAACTCACAACCCTGGGTTTAGCAGGCCAATGCTCAGTGGCCCTGTAGGTGCCTAAATTTCTGCCGGGAGATGGGGGGGGTGGCCCCGCGGATCAATGTATTAAAGATTGCGAAGTGCTGAGATACTACAGTGATGGGTGCCCAGACAGATTTAACATCTCCTTCACCCCAAAGTTAAGTGGGGCCTCATGGCCTTAGTCCCAGACAGTATTACCATGTGGCTGGAGTGTGCCTGGCAGGACTGGCTCCAAGCTGTGTTTCTGTCTCCCTCTAGTGGTTGGGCCCTGCACAGGGGATAAGCCTTGTTATAGCAGCTGCTCAGGAGTGTTCTCCTTTAGCTCACGGCTCTGAATTCAATGAACAGGGAAACAGGGTTGCTTGTGCAGGATGGGAGGGGCGAGGCAGTGGCTATGAATGACATCACAATGTCTGGGCCTGAGGCAGTCTGGGATCCGTAGGCTGAGCCAGGTCAAAGCCCCATGTATCAGAGGACTCCAGTCCCAGGGGCTCACACAGCAGAGCAAAGGGAAAACACAGACAGCTAACAGAGGGCTAGAGACTCCAACAGGCTGGCAGGGGCATTCATGGCATGCCTCTGTGTGACCCTAACATCCATAGGTTAGGAGCAGGATTTGAACCCAAGGCCTTCAGCACCCAGTGTAGACCTCAGCCTGGTAACTCTATTGTAGCAGGCCGTTTTTTTCTTCATAGACCAGTCTCTAGAAGGGGCCATGGCACACCATGTAAACATATTACGCCGGCCCCACGGGTACCTCTACGTTGCAATAAAAGACCTGCACCATGGGTGTGGCTGGCCTGGGTCAGCTGACTTGGGCTGCAGGGCTATCCAATTGCAGTGTAGACATGAGAGGAGTGGGTCTCCTAGCCCTGGCTCCAGCCCGAGCTGAACATCTGCACTTCAGTTTTTAGCCCCGCGGCCCGTGAGCGTGAGTCAATTGACCCAGGCTCTAAGACTCAGTGCCACGAGTTTTTTATTGCAGTGTAGATGTGAGCAGGGCTGGCTCCAGCTTTTTTGCCGCCCCAAGAGGCGAAGAAAAAAAAAAAAGATAAAGCCGCGATCAGCGGCACTTCGGCGGCAGCTCTACTGCGCCGCTTCATTCTTTGGCGACAATTCGGCAGCCGGTCCTTCCCTCTGAGAGGGACTGAGGGACCCGCCGCCAAATTTCCACCGAAGACCCGGACATGCCGCCCCTTTCCATTGGCCGCCCCAAGCACTTGCTTCCTGCGCTGTTGCCTGGAGCCGGCCCTGGACGTGAGCCATAGCAGCAGACCCTCCAGCCCCACGTTATGTGGGGAGATCTGGACAGAGCCCCTGTTTCGCCGGAGCTGCCTCTGATTGCCATGGAGCCCAGCCGCCGCAGGGGAAGGATGGCTGAGAAGCTGTAGCTGCTGTGATTCATCTCCCGACTACAGTCGCTCAGAGCTGAGTGAAAATGGAACGTCCCGCAAGCTACAGCTCTGACCCTCGGCATTTCCCCCCCAGCCCGGCCCCACTGCACTGAAGGGAGGCAGTTATCAGAAGCCGGGGCTCTGAGTCATCTCACCTCACACTGTGGTTTGCAAAGATTCTTTACATCAAATTATGTGAAATTTTGTTTCATGATATTTTGGTCTTTGACGCACTCAGGGCAGGCTGGGGCTTCCAGCCCATTGCGGGGCGCCGTTCATCCAGGGCTCTTTGGAACCCTGCACACAGCTCACAAATCTCCCAGGCTCCAGGAACAAAACTGCAATTGCAGTTATAAACACCCGGGCCTAAACAGACAGACACACAGCTACACGCCCACACGCCGTGCACCCACTGACACACTAAGAGGCACAGCAGGAAGTGAATGGTTAACTGGTTTGAGGAACAGGACGGCTGAAAGTCCAGGATCTCACCCAGAGAAGGACTGCTCCTGCATGCGGCAAAAGACCAGGAAGATGGGGCCCTCTGCTGTGCAAAGTTATAGCGCAGATCTGTTATGCTGCCATGGGCTATAGGAGGATTGGCTGGAACCGCAGCGTGGTGATCAGACTGATCCAGGCTTTGGCTTATGTGGACCTACTACACTGATATAACTACGAAAGGTGTAGGACTTATGTCGGTGCAGTTAGGGCAATGCAGTTTCGGTGTAGACACTTGTTCCTTACATCGCCGCTGGCTAAAATTTTTGTCAATTTCACCACTCCCTGCTGGAGCCCTGAAATTGACAAGAAAAGTTGGTAGGTTCCCTGCTGTGAACCCTGCACCTGGCTCACAGCTCGGGCTGTCACCCTGGGCTGATGGGGGGATCCAGCTGTGAGCCCCACACTTAACTGTCAGTGCCCCACAATGCCCCACTTCAGTCGGTGCAAGTGCTCCTGCCGAGCACGTGCTTGACCGGCAGAAGGAGGGTAGTGTGGACACCAACAGCTGATTGAATTACTGCAGTGGCTGTAGGTCTACCTAAATTAAGTCCACCTAATTTTGTAGTGTAGACAAGCCCTTAGAAACAGAGCAGCTCCCCCAGATGTCACTTGCTCTGGATTTGCACGAGGGAGCAGCCACAGGAGTGACTAGTAGCATGAGAGCATTAAGGCTTCAGTGCAATGAACCTGGTCACACTTTCTCGTGAGGCCCCACTTATAAAGAGTTTACAAAGGGTTAATAAATTATTCATAGACATGTTAATAAATGGTTAATCTATTGCGTAGAATTGATTATAGAGTCCAAGGTGGCAGATAACCATGTACAACATACCCGCCTCCTGGCAGGGCTGCCCGGAGGGGGGGGGGGGCAAGTGGGGCAATTTGCCCCAGGCCCCGCAGGGGCCCCCACGAGAGTTTTTCAGGGCCCCTGGAGCGGGGTCCTTCATTCGCTCCGGGGGCCCCGGAGCTTCTTCCGCTCCGGGGCTTCGGCTGTAATTCAGCGGCGGGGAGTCCTTCCGCTCCAGGACCCGCCGCTGAAGTGCCCTGAAGACCCGCGGCGGGGGGGTCCTTCCACCCCGGGACCCGCCGCCAAAGTGCCCCCCGCCGCCGAAGACCCCAGACCCCCTGAATCCTCTGGGCGGCCCTGCCTCCTGGTGGTGTCCTGCTTGTAATGGCTATTAATCATAGCAGCCCTTTATAAACCATGTATAAATGGAACCTTCAAGGAGATGCTGACTATTAGGAATGATGGTCGTTGGTTCCTTGCAGGCATTTTTAGCGATACATTGAAGATGTCGTCTGAGCACAGGGACTGGAATGCCTAGGGTCAAGCCCCAGCTCTCTCGCTGTGTGATCTTGGGTGGTCCCTTCACCTCCCTATGCCTCAGTTTCCCCATCTGTACAATGGGATTAAAGAGGCTTTCCCACCTCCCAGGGTGCTGTAAAAGGTAATTGGGTGACTCGTGTTTGTGCAGCGTTGTGAAAATGAACAACTTTGTGGATGCTAATTATGACAGCCCCTCATGTGTGTCACTTGTCAAACCAGCAGGGGGGAGTTTGACTTTTCAGCTTCCCTGGCACCAGGGGACAACATGAGATGCCCAGGTGCCCTAGTCCTGATCGAGGATATGAATCGCTCCTGCTGAAGCTGGGCCCCAGGAATCCTGCCGCAGCATCCTCTTTGCCCTGGGACTTTCGTCCTGGTTTGAGGCACAGAGCAGGGAGACAGAGGCGGGCATGCTCACCCCCACAGGGGCAGGAATGAGGCCCCGTGGCACAGAGGAAAATGGCTCTGAACATGTAACTCTGACTTGGAGAGCTCAGCTTCTAAGTCTGTCTGTCTGCTGCCCCCTCCCTCTCCCAGCCACTCCCCCTCCCCCCACCACCACTCTAGCACTGAGCTGACATTTAAAGGTTAACCCCAGCATGTTGTCACTTCCCCACCAGGCCTCCATCTCTAGTAACATTTCCAGGATGTCACGAGACACCATGACCCACAGGAGGGGCCCTCTGTGCCTCCTTTAACCCCCAACCAAGAGCTGGGCCCTGGCAGTGGTGCCCTCCGGAGGGTGTCCACAGCGCTGGCACTGGGACCATCGAGCTCATCTGGATGGGGGTGTGCAAAGGGGCCATCCTCACAGGGTCGCAGTGTGGCACCAACGCCCTGGCTCCTCACCGCCAGGCCTTCCCCACATCCCAACAGGGGCCCCAAGCCCACAGGACAGGAGTGGTGCTGACGGCTCCATCCTACTCCAGACAAATCTGGCTTGTGGGGCAGCTTAGGGTATGTGTACACTGCAATGTGAGCCCAGGCTAGGTTTGAGCCCCAAGCCCTGTTCCATCTACGAACAAATCTGACTTGGATCAATAGAACACAGGTCAGGGGGTGGGTCTGAGCCTGAGTCCCACTGGGTCTATCATTTTGCAGTGTGGATGTAGATTGGGAGTCTAGGTCCCCAGCCTCGTGTGCTGAGAGGTGCTAACACTCTCCCATGATCCCAGGCACCCGTGTTTCTTGGCCTTTCTAACCCCGAACTGGCCAGGAAACAGAAGCAAGCTCCTGGTTCAAACACAGCTGCTCAGCATTTAACCCTTCCACTTCAACCACTGACTTGGAACCCGAACCAGACTTACTTGTCTCCTGCACTAGCTAGAAGTCCTTTGCTAAGCATGCTGCTCCCTGGCCACGGGACCACAGTCAGCTTCTGGTAAATCGCTGCTGTGAGGTGAGCAAGACAGTGACTAAAGTACCAGGAGTACCAGAATGACCGTGTGTACCAAGAAAAATCAGGTAAGCTGGCAGCGTTGGCTTTCAACGGACCAGTGGCAAATGGAGTGTACCGCTCAGGTGGCTCAGACCTGACCATCAGAAAGCCAGGGATGAGACCCGCATCTCTGGGAACTCCCTGTCATCCCTGGCTCCTCTGCAAAGTCTTGTGCTGAACACTGAGCCCCCAGCAGCTCACGACAATCTGATCAGCAGGGACAGCGACCTTCTAATCCCCGAATCTAAGCACTGGAGTGGAGCCAGCAGCTGGCCGCATCAGGCTTGCAAAGTGACTCGTGTTCATGCTGGTCCCTGAGGAGGTTTTGCTGCTGGAGCAGCTGCAGCCTGGCCTGGGTCCATACTTGGAGAAGCTGTTTGATGCCCTCCAGGGTAGCAGCCTGCCGCAGAACCGGCCGCAGAACCAGAAGAGGCAGAAGTAGCGCTGGTGCTTGGGAAGTTTCTGTTTGTTGGTTGATACATGAAGAGGTACTTGGGATTTCTGGTTTATGACCCAATGAAATCATTATTCCAAGCCGCAGGCAGCAAGGTGTGACCGCTAACGGTGGAACATAGGCCAGTGCTTGTCACACACACCCTGCACCCTCCACCACATGAAATTCAAAACGGGTACCAGGAAGCGCAAACAAGAGGGAAACAAGCAGGTTGATGAAATTCACACATTGTTACAAAGACATGTTGGGCTGTCCCACGTCAGAGTCTTACATTGCCTTCCCTGACAGTGGGTACAATCAGCCACACCAGAGTGCACTGAGCCTTCTTTAAAACTGTACCCGGGAGGGGGTGCGACACATTAACTTTCTGTAATGCACCAGCGGGCTGTGTGTAGTCCAGAAACGTGCCGGGGCAGGCGGTGCTTGGTAGTTCCTTGTTACAGAAGTATGCTTAGGGCGGGGCGGAGGGAAGGGAATGTAGGCGATGCATTCCCTATGAGGAGTCCAGGCAGTCCCTCTGGTGTGTATAGCCCATACTGTCTGGGCGTGTTTGCATGTAGCCCATAGACAGGTGTAGTCCATGCAGGCTGGGTCCTAAGCTGTAGCGGCACCAGGATAACTGCATGAGGACAGAGACCTTGCAGCAGCTGACACAGAGGCAGCAATCCACATGAAAGCTAGCACAGCGCAGCAGCCTGGTGATTTCCCCAGGAACTTTGATCCAATCCTGGGAGCTGAGAGCCCTGAATTCCCGCCCCCCCCAGTTTTGTAAACTAGTTACATGTAGTGTTGCCAATTTAGTGATTGTTTGAAAATTTGAATAGAAATTGAAACATTAATACACACTTTAAAAGCATATAAAATGTATGATAAAATATGTGTATCTGAAAAAGTATAATAGATTTGAAAAGTATGAACATAGACTAGCTTCCTTATAGCAGTTGTTGTTTTTTTATGGCAATGTCAGTGCATTCATTTCGGTGATGTTGGCCAACCTAATAATTTCAAATGATGATTTGTAAGCAAAGTCTAAATGAGCTCTCCCTGACAGCTAGTGATGAGCTGGGGGCTGGGGGGAAAGGCTTCAGGGCCAGATTGTATTTACATTCATACCTAATCTACCTAGGTATCCAGCAAACAGAGCTGTGTTGCCCAAGTGATAGATTTTGGCTGGGGTTGGGTTACAAATCACTTGAATGCAGGGGGTAATGAAATGTTGTTATTCTTATTGTAGGAGTAAAGGACAGTAGAACTGTACTTTGCCTGTGCTGATTGAGGGCATCAAGAGAGAGGGTGGGGACAGGTGTTTTGCTTGATGGTCTGCCTGAGTCACAAGTACTATCTGACCTGTCCCGCTCCACTGTTTAAAGACAGAGCTGATTAGGCTCCATAGATAGTTTTTTGTTCTGTTAAGTGACCACTGCAGCTGAAATCACTGATAATCAGGTCTAAGTGCTTAGACCAGTTGTGGGACAGTGTTTCTGTGACAGAGACGGCCCAGACTGCACTAGCAGCGAGGTTCTCCCACTGAGAGCTCAGCTGAAATCACTGAGAGCTGGTGGAACCTCAAGAGACCAACTAGCAGAGGTCACAGTGGCAGGTGGCAGCAGAAGGTGACTGCGCAGGGCCATTGGCAACAGAGCAATGGAGTGAACGATGGCACAACGAACAAAAGTGGCCAGAGCGAACAGTGAGCAGCTGGAAGAACAAGCAAGGTGCCTTCTTGCCCCCACCTGGGAGATGAACTCACGTGAAAGCACCTCTGAACTCTGAGTCTCCACTGACCAAGGACAACACCAGTGAGTGTTAATGAGGCTGTTAAGAATGCTGGAGACACAACACATTTTGTGCAAACAAACATGGCTATGGCATCCTACTTTCTATTTAAGCAAGAGATACCACACACTACAAACTGGAGGCTAAAGTTAAGTGCATTATCACTTGTTCATCCTGAAGTTGAACACTGGTTGCGAACAAGACCAGCAAATGCTCACTATCTTTCTGCAAGAAACTCAGCTGACTGGCTAGAAGCATGTGGTGCAACAGTGAAAGACTCAACTGTTGAAAAAGTAAAGAACTCTCTCACCACATTCAAAAAATGTTCACACGTGGCTCATGAATGCAACAATGCAAATGGGCATCAAGTATTAAGTCATTGTGTACATTATCTTGATGTCATTGGTAGGCCAGTAGATGCATTTCTAGATGTTCAAGTTATAGAAGACACATCGGCTGCATCTGTGACAACCCACATCTTAGAAGAGTTAAATGCTTGCCAGTTGGACCCCAAACAGATGGCTGCTTGTGCATTTGATGGAGCTGCAAACTTCTCTGGAAGACATGGTGGAGTACAAGCTTTGCTCGAGAAAAGTGTAACCCTAATCTCTCCTATACACACTGCAGAGGACATCTACTCCAACTAGCGCTAGTACAAGCTACAGACTCTTCAAAAGACATTTAAAAAGCTATAAATTTAATGTCTTCATTATATTCTTTTTTCAGCAAGAGTCCAAAAAGACTGAATATCTTGGAAAATATAGAAGATACACTGGAACTGACGTTCAGATTACTCCAACCTGGGAAAACCGTCTGGCTTTCTCATGAGCGATCCTTGGCTGTTGTCTTAAAATTACTCCAGCCGTTATTATTGGCTTTGGAAAGTATCTACCAAGATGGGATGGATCTAAGTAGTGAGGCTGGTGGATTACTTTTGCTACTACATTCAGAGAAGACTATTGCCAGTCTCTCTCTTGTAAGTCTATTGTTGAAACCACTTGGGTCATTAAACAATGCCATCCAGGCAACAGAAGCTACATTTGGATCAATCAGAGAGCTATCCATTGAAAAAGTACTGGAAGAAGCAAAGACTTCAGTCCAGAAGTTGACTAATGTAGGCATTTATATTGAATCCTTAAGTGAAGAGGACAGGAAGTGTTTAAGACAACTGAAAAAGTACACAGACTTGATTCTTAAAAATGTACAACAGCGACTTCTAGATTCTACTCAACCTCTATGTAGTTTTTACAGATCCTTGTCCTATAAAACACCGACAGTTGAGTGGAGTGAGGCACTACCAGCAATGGGGCTGCCATGTGCTCAGGACAGGATAGAGGATTTGAACACAGAGTGGAATATCACACGACAAATGAACGAAGATTTGACTTCAACTTCTTTTTGATCATCACTGGTGGTTCGACCTGATCTTTATGCTACATTTCCTGGGGTGAAAGAAGTAGGAATTCATCTCTTGCTACTCCCAGTCACAACAGCTACAGTGGAGCGTTCTTTTTCATCATTGAATAGAATTTTGTGTTCTGAAAGAAGTCGCTTTCTGCCTGATCATGTGAATGAACTAATGAGCATATCAACTGAAGGAATGGAAGTACCGGTCACATGAGAAGCCACCAAAGATGAATGCACTGCATTCAAGAAGTAGCCAACTTTAATTTGTGTGAAGATTTTAAAACATGAGTTAAATCTAATAAAACGGTCATGAAACATTTTTCAGTTTTTATTATGGTGCCATACAGCCCACCTTCGCTCTCACCCCTCATTGGCCCTGCCCCCCCCCCCCGTAAATTCGGGCCCCCCCCCCCCAATTTCAATTCCTGGGGAAAACAGTGGGTGGGATATTAGGAGGAAGCACAAGCAGGCGAGTGCAAGATGGGAGGACTCCTGCCTCATACTGAGAAAGCAGGACGATCAGCGAGTTATCTTAAGTGCCTATACACAAATGCAAGAAGCCTGGGAAACAAGCAGGGAGAACTGGAAGTCCTGGCACAGTCAAGGAATTATGATGTGATTGGAATAACAGAGACTTGATGGGATAACTCACATGACTGGAGCACTGTCATGGATGGATATAAACTGTTCAGGAAGGACAGGCAAGACAGAAAAGGTGGGGAGTTGCATTGTATGTAAGAGAGCAGTATGGCTGCTCAGAGCTCCAGTACGAAACTGCAGAAAAACCTGAGAGTCTCTGGATTATGTTTAGAAGTGTGAGAAACAAGGGTGATGTCGTGGTGGGAGTCTGCTATAGACCACCAGACCAGGGGGATGAGGTGGACAAGGCTTTCTTCCGACAACTAACAGAAGTTACTAGATCACAGGCCCTGGTTCTCATGGGGGACTTCAATCACCCCGATATCTGCTGGGAGAGCAATACAGCAGTGCACCGACAATCCAGGAAGTTTTTGGAAAGTGTAGTGGACAATTTCCTGGTGCAAACGCGGGAGGAACCAACTAGGGGCAGAGCTCTTCTTGACCTGCTGCTCACAAACAGGGAAGAATTAGTAGGAGAAGCAAAAGTGGATGGGAACCTCGGAGGCAGTGACCATGAGATGGTGGACTTCAGGATCCTGACAAGAGGAAGAAAGGAGAGCAGCAGAATATGGACCCTGGACTTCAGAAAAGCAGACTTTGACTCCCTCAGGGAACTGATGGGCAGGCGCCCCTTGGAGAATAACATGAGGAGGAAAGGAGTCCAGGAGAGCTGGCTGTATTTTAAAGAATCCTTATTGAGGTTGCAGGAACAAACCATCCCAATGTGTAGAAAGAATAGTAAATATGGCAGGCAACCAGCTTGGCTTAACAGTGAAATCTTTGGTGAGGTTAAACACAAAAAAGAAGTTTACAAGAAGTGGAAGCTTGGACAAATGACCAGGGAGGAGTATAAAAATATTGCTCAGGCATGCAGGAGTGAAATCAGGAAGGCCAAATCACACTTGGAGTTGCAGCTAGCAAGGGATGTTAAGAGTAACAAGAAGGGTTTCTACAGGTATGTCAGCAACAAGAAGAAGGTCAGGGAAAGTGTGGGACCCTTACTGAATGAGGGAGGCAACCTAGTGACAGAGGATGTGGAAAAAGCTAATGTACTCAATACTTTTTTTTGCCTCGGTCTTCACAGACAAGGTCAGCTCCCAGACTGCTGCATTGGGCAGCACAGTATGGGGAGGAGGTGAGCAGCCCTCTGTGGAGAAAGAAGTGGTTCAGGACTATTTAGAAAAACTGGACGAGCACAAGTCCATGGGGCCGGATGTGCTGCATCCCAGGGTGCTAAAGGAGTTGGTGGATGTGATTGCAGAGCCATTGGCCATTATCTTTGAAAACTCATGGCTATCGGGGGAGGTCCCGGATGACTGGAAAAAGGCTAATGTAGTGCCCATCTTTAAAAAGGGAAAGAAGGAGGATCCGGGGAACTACAGGCCAGTGAGCCTCACTTCATTCCCTGGAAAAATCATGGAGCAGGTCCTCAAGGAATCAATTCTGAAGCACTTAGAAGAGGGGAAAGTGATCAGGAACAGTCAGCATGGATTCACCAAGGGCAAGTCATGCCTGACTAACCTAATTGCCTTCTATGGCTCTGTGGATGAGGGGAAAGCAGTGGACATGTTATTCCTTGACTTTAGCAAAGCTTTTGATACGGTCTCCCACAGTATTCTTGCCAGCAAGTTAAAGAAGTATAGGCTGGATGAATGGACTACAAGGTGGATAGAAAGCTGGCTAGATAATCGGGCTCAACGGGTAGTGATCAATGGCTCCATGTTTAGTTGGCAGCCGGTATCAAGCGGAGTGCCCCAAGGGTCAGTCCTGGGGCCGGTTTTGTTCAGTATCTTCATTAATGATCTGGAGGATGGCGTGGACTGCACCCTCAGCAAGTTTGCAGATGACACTAAACTGGGAGGAGTGATAGATATGCTGGAGGGTAGGGATAGGATACAGAGGAACCTAGACAAATTAGAGGATTGGGCCAAAAGAAATCTGATGAGGTTCAACAAGGACAAGTGCAGAGTCCTGCACTTAGGATGGAAGAATCCCATGCACTGCTACAGACTAGGGACTGAATGGCTAGGCAGCAGTTCTGCAGAAAAGGACCTAGGGGTTACAGTGGACGAGAAGCTGAATATGAGTCAACAGTGTGCCCTTGTTGCCAAGAAGGTTAATGGCATTTTGGGCTGTATAAGTTGGAGCATTGGCAGCAGATCGAGGGACGTGATCATTCCCCTCTATTTCGCATTGGTGAGGCCCCATCTGGAATACTGTGTCCAGTTTTGGGCCCCAAACTACAATAAGGATGTTGAAAAATTGGAAAGAGTCCAGCAGAGGGCAACAAAAATTATTAGTGGGGCTGGAGCACATGACTTATGAGGAGAGGCTGAGGGAACTGGGATTATTTAGTCTGCAGAAGAGAAGAATGAAGGGGGGATTTGATAGCTGCTTTCAACTACCTGAAAGGGGGTTCCAAAGAGGATGGATCTAGACTGTTCTCAGTGGTACCAGATGGCAGAACAAGGAGCAATGGTCTCAAGTTGCAATGGGGGAGATTTAAGTTGGATATTAGGAAAAACTTTTTCACTAGGAGGGTGGTGAACAGGGCCGGCTTTAGGGTGATTCAGCCGATTCCCCGGAATCGGGCCCCGCAGCCCTAAGAGGGCCCCGCAACGTCCCGAAAGAGCTGCCGCCGAAGTCCTGCCACTGTCTTCGGCGGCAGCTCAATTACTGCCGCGGAGGAAGGTCCTTCCGCTGAAGTGCCGCCAAAGGCACCGGCAGCTGATTGAGCTGCCGCCAAAGTCCCGGCACTGTCATCGTCGGCAGCTCAATCGTTGCCGCTGTCTTCGGCGGCACTTCGGTGGAGGGTTCTTCTTCCGAGGCAGCGATTGAGCTGCCACTGAAGACAGCGGCAGGACTTCAGCGGCAGCTCCTTCGAATCAGGCCCCGCGGTGCCTAAAGCCAGCCCTGGTGGTGAAGCACTGGAATGGGTTACCTAGGGAGGTGGTGGAATCTCCTTCCCTGGAGGTTTTTAAGGCCTGGCTTGACAAAGCCCTGGCTGGGATGATTTAGTTGGGGATTGGTCCTGCTTTGAGCAGGGGGTTGGACTAGATTACCTCCTGAGGTCCCTTCCAACCCTGAGATTCTATGATTCTAAACTATTGATAAACTAACTTTTCACAAAGGTTTCTCTCATGACTTGCCACTGGGGTTAGGCCCCTCTCTGCATTGCCAGCTCCAGCTTCGGGGCGCAGCATGTTCTCCCGGGCAAGGTGGTGCAGGGAAAGCCCTGGCGAACAGGCTGCTCATGCTCACAAATAACTATGGAGGGGTTTCCCTTCCTGCCTCCTCCTGGCTTCTCTTCCTTCCAGTGTTTCAGCAGGGCCAATCTCCCCTCAGAGCGGTCGTGTAAGCGCCTGTGTAACTGTCTGTGAGAATCACAATCGACACTGGGAAGCTGCTGGTAAAAGGCTTTGACATCACTATCCAAACACACTGTGCTGCTTTCTCATCCGTCCGCCCATTCACGGAGAGCAAGAGCTCAGCTTCAATGTGCTCACAGATTCCAGTCAGCTGCAGCACCAGGAAATCCCTTCTCAGGCCCAAGGGATTTTGCCATCTTGAAGCAGCTGCCACCAGCTGTAACATTTGCTTATAGAATCACAGGATTTTATTGGGACACTGCAAGTACCAACACCAGCACACAGAGGCAGGACTGAACCTCCCTCTGCAAATCTCACAGCTCCGATCACCATCATAACATTACATGACAACAACTTAACGCTCAGGTCACGGTACAGCACCATCTACTGGGGGAGGTGTTGTCTACACTAGTCTTTACACTGGAGAAAAGGCAGCAATGGAAGAGGGGTGCCACCTGGCTGGTTTTTGTCCTGTCCTGCTGGCTGCTGGTGACAAGATTTAATATGCTGGGGGATTTTGCCCTTTCCCCGCTCCACCACCCTGAAGGGGAAGGGGGAGGAAATACTCAGCAGAGACTTCCTATGGGTCTGTCCCTTTAAAGAGCCAGGCCTCCCTTGGAGGACTTGACTGCCTTCCCCACCTTCCTGGCATGCTCCAGGCTGAGCGGGTGGGTTTGCTGTGGGGCTGCCTTCCCAGAGTGCACCACAGGACAGGGAAGGTAACTTGAACTGCCCCCAGCTACCAGCACCAACACCAGCAGCATGGGGGGAGCAGGGGGAGGTGTCGGGCTGGAGGGTGCCTGAGAGGGGCCAGGTTGGGGGGGTCCAGCTGGTAGGGAGGGTGCCTGGGAGGAGCAGAGGAAGGTCAGGCTGGGAGGCAAGCGGGAGGGGCAGAGGGGTGTGTGGCTGGAGGGGGTTCCTGGGAGGGACAGAAGAGAGTCAGACTGGACGGTGCCTGGGAGGGGCTGGGGGGGGGGGGGGGAGGGGGCAGGGGGGGGTCAGGCTGGGAGGTGTGTGATGCTCCACTCATGTGGCCTGTCTTTGCCAAAGACACCAGGGACAAGGTATGCAGGGAACAGCTCACACCAGCAGAGCTACAGTCTTGTGGAAAGGGGATTGTGTCAGCCAATCAGATCCATCCATTGAAGGAGTCTCTCTATGTGTGGGGCGGAGCAAGGACTGTCAACACAAAGTTCTCTTTATTTCTCATTTCCGCCACTAGGCGGCAGCATCAGATTGGGAATAAACAGAGAATTTGGGGAAAAGTGTAGGGCTGATTGCTGGGAAACCCGGAGTGCCTAGATCCGGTGACAATACACTCTGAGAGATGCGCTCAAGGATGCCATACCATTAGGGTTAGATGCCAACCAACCATTGCAGATTCTGTTGGAAAAGGTCCTTGTCTTTCCTTCTAGGACCCGAGATTTCCCAAGGAATAGGGCTGAAGGTGACAGGAATGCTGGGAGGGATAGAGAGGCCCCTATGTGTGTTAGAGAGAGAGAGAAAGAGATTCATTGAGGGGTGTTTCAAGTGGGGTTCTGCAGGGATTGGCATTAGGCCTGACGCTGTTCATCAATGATCCGGGCTGGAGGTAAATGTACAATCACTACGGACAATATTTGTGGATAATACAAAGATGGTAAATAATGATAAGGACGGGGCAGGCATCCAGAGTGATCTGGATCTCTTGGTGGGCCGGGTGCATTCAAACAACACGTCTTTGAATGCAGCCAAATGCAAGAGCAATGCCTAGGAAGACAGAGGGCAGGGCCATGCTATGGAATGTGGGGTTGTACCCTGGAAAGCAGGGACTCGGGAAAGGAGCTGGGGTCATAAGCAACTGAACATGAGTTGCTGGAGCAATGATGCAGCAAAAGGGCCATTCTTGGATGTATAACAAGGGGAGGAGTGAGAAGGGAGGGGATTTTACCTCTGTACATGGCTTTGGGGAGGCCAATACTGGAATCCTGTGTCCAGTTCTGAGGTCCACATTTTAAAAAGGGTGTTGAAAAATTGGAAAAGGTGCAGAAAAGAGCCACAAAAATGATTCAAGGGCTGGAAAAAAATGCATAACAGTCAGAAACTTAAAGAGCTCGATCTGTTTAGCTTCTCAGAAAGCTTGCATGGTGACTTGATCATAGTGTGTAACGGTCTTCATGGGGAAAAACACTACAGGTGTCTCTAATCTACTCTCCGATGGAGAAAGGCAGAACAAGAACCAATGGCTGGACATTAAAGCTAGACTAGACGTTAAAGCCAGACAAGTTCAAATTAGAAATAAGGCGCAAATTTTTAATAGTGGGGGTAATATGACTCGAACAAATTACCATGCATTTCTAGAAGGTGCTTTAGTCAAAAACAAGTTATTGAGCTCAATACAGTGGGTGAAATTCTTTGGCCTCTCTTATACAGGGGGTCAGACTAGATTATTTTAAAATCTGGTTTAAAATCTATGAGATAGATAGATAGATAGATAGATACCCTAATTAATTATAGGTGAAATTGGTAGTGTTGCCGTTGCCTGCCACTTTCCATTATAAGATCCTATTGTCATTTGCTTATAACTTTGCCATACTTTAACTGTTTGGACTGTAATTCCCCATGTTGAGTGTCTGCCTCAGACTATGTTTTTTAAAATCAGATAATATGATTCAGCTACTTCTGAGAACAAGGTTAGGGGAAAATTCATTTTTTGCTCATATTAACAATTTGTTAGACATTTTGGCTCTAGCTCCTCTGTGTTTTGGAGCAGGGACTTTGGCAGGAGGATCACCAGGCATGTGCCTTTTGCCATCCCTGTGAAATTACACTCACATTTGGCAAAGCTACAAACCTCTGAAAAACTCTCCACTTGCACATATTCAGTAGAGTCTTGTTAGAATTTGGCAGCTAAATTCTCCAAAGAGCCTGTTTTCACTGAGCATGCTCCATCCCCTCACAGCTCCTACATGTGACCAGACAGCACACACATGATGCCCACAGAGTGAGTGAGCATGCTCCATCTTGAGACTACAGGGGCTGAGCAGGACTTTTCCTGACGTTTCTATTGTGGCAGGTCCACATATGAAACTACTGCTACCAGTTATTCTCATGGCTCAAGTGGTACTCCTGGGGGAATTCTGCACCAAAAAATTAAAAATTCCAGGCACAATATTTTAAAATTCTGCAAAATTCTGCCTATTTTATTTGTCAAAATAACACAATAATGCAATTACAGGCCAGTAAGCCTGACTTCCGTACCGGGCAAACTGGTTGAAACTATAGTAAAGAACAGAATTGTCAGACACATAGATGAACACGATTTGTTGGGGAAGAGTCAACATGGTTTTTGTAAAGGGAAATCATGCCTCACCAGTCTACTAGAATTCTTTGAGGGGGTCAACAAGCATGTGGACAAGGGGAGATTTTGACAAGGTCCCTCACCAAAGGCTCTTAAGAAAAGCAAGCTATCATGGGATAAGAGGGAAGGTCCTTTCACAGATCAGTAACTGATTAAAAGATAGGAAACAAAGGATAGGAATAAATGGTCAGTTTTCAGAATGGAGAGTGGTAAATAATGGTGTCCCCCAGGGGTCTGTACTGGGACCAGTCATATTCAACATATTCGTAAATGATCTGGAAAAAGGGATAAACAGCGAGATGGCAAAATTTGCAGATGATACAAAACTACTCAAGTTAGTTAAGTCCAAAGCAGACTGCGAAGATCTACAAAGGGATCTCACAATACTGGGTGATTGGGCAACAAAACAGCAGATGAAATTCAATGTTGATAAATGCAAAGTAATGCACATTGGAAAACATAATCCCAACTGTATATATCAAATGATGGGGTCTAAGTTAGCTGTTAGCACTCAAGAAAAAGATCTTGGTGTCATTGTGGATAGTTCTCTGAAAACATCCACTCAATGTGCAGCAGCGGTCAAAAAAGCGAACAGAATGCTGGGAATCATTAAGAAAGGGATAGATAATAGAACAGAAAATATCATGTTGTCTCTATATAAATGCATGGTATGCCCACATCTTGAATACTGCATGCAGATGTGGTCACCCCATCTCAAAAAAGATATATTGGAATTGGAAAAGATTCCGAAAAGGCCAACAAAAATTATTAGGGGTATGGAACAGCTTCCATATGAGGAGAGATTAATAAGACTGGGACTTTTCACCTTGGAAAAGAGAGGACTATGATATTATCTGATTAAAATATGACCACATAGATCATTGTTGCAACCACTGTTATATATTTGCAGAAAATCTTGCACAAAGGTTGTCGAGTGAGGTGTCTATGAAAAGGTTATGATTTGCTGGTTATGATTATGCTATCTGTATGCATGTATCATCTTTGTATTTGAAGTTATAAGTATTGGCTCTATACCTGGATTTCAAATGTTGGCTCCTGGGGTAACGCCCACAATGTAGCTAGCCAGCACATCTTAGAGGGAGTATTCAAATTGAGTGACCCATCAAAAGGACACTTAACTGACAATGGACCATGGGAAACACCCATCTACACTGAGTGGACTCTCCTGTAAATGTGCTGTCTGAAGTGTAGGTAATGGCTTCCTGCAATGACTGAGGGAAACTGGGCATGAACATGTGACTTGCCCACCTGACTCCAGACACCATCTTGTTGCTGTAATTTTCTACAGTAAGACCAATGGGATGCCCGCCACATGGCAAAAGCTATAAAAGGCCTTGGAAACACCTCCATTTGGTCTTCAATCCTGCTTCTTACCTCTGAAGGAACTTTGCTACAAACTGAAGCTCTGAACAAAGGACTGAATGACCCATCTCAGCTGTGGATGTGCTACAGAGACTTGACTTAAACCAGCAGTTTATTCCATCACTGCTACAAGCCTGAACCAAGAACTTTGCCATTACAATAGGTAATTGATTCCTTTAACCTATTTTAACTCTCACCTTTCTTTCTTTCTTTCTTTCTTTCTTTCTTTCTTTCTTTCTATGAATGAACCTCTAGATTTTAGATACTAAAGGATTGGCATCAGCATGATTTTTGGGTAAGATCTAAGTTATATATTGACCTGGGTGTGTGGTTGGTCCTTTGGGATCAGAAGAATCTATTATCTGATGAGACTGGTTGTAAAGAACCACTCATCTCTGAATCCAGTGTTTTTTGTGGTGATATAAGAACTGGAATGCCTCAGGAAAGTGCCTTTATGTTTTCCTGTTAGCCAGTTTGGTGAAACAGAAGTTTACTTTTGTTGCTGGTTTGGTATATCCTATTGGAGATTAGCCACCAGTCTTGGGGTGTATCTGCCCTATTTCTCAGCAGTTCGTCCTGAATTTGGCATCCTCAGTTGTGACCCACTGAGGCACAGTTACAAGGACTAAGGGAGTGTCTATAAAATCATGACTGGTGTAGAGAAAGTAAATATTTACTCCTTCTCATAACACAAGAACCAGGGGTCACCCAATGAAATTAATAGGCAGCAGGTTTAAAACAAACAAAAGGAAGTATTTCTTCACACAACCCACAGTCAACCTGTGGAACTCTTTGCCAGAGGATGTTGTGAAGGCCAAGACTATAACAGGGTTCAAATAAGAACTAGATAAGTTCATGGAGGATAGGTCCATCAATGGCTATTAGCCAGGATGGGCAGAGATGGTGTCCCTAGCCATTTTGGTGCCCTACGCAGGGGGGGCTGGCCCCAGGCCTCCACGGGGGGAGGCAGTGGCAGGCTTGGGGGGCAGGGCGTAAACCGCCCCCCAGCACGAGCTGGCGGAGTTGAGCGGGTTGGGGCTGAGTTGCTCCACTTCCTACCACCTGGTGAGTGCAGGGCAGGCCCGACCCCTGCTGCAGTCCTCAGGGGAAGGGGTGGAGTGGGGGTGGGGCTGGAGCAGAGCAGGGGCGGGGCCATGGGCAAGAAGCGGAGCAGGGGCTGGAGCAGCACACAGGTGCATAGGGCACCGGAAATTTGGTGCCCCAAATTTCCTGGTGCCCTACGCAGCTGCGTACTTTGCGTATGGGTAGGGACGTCCCTGGGGATGGTGTCCCTCGCCTCTGTTTGCCAGAAGCTGGGAATGGGTGACAGGGGATGGATCACTTGATGATTCCCTGTTCTGTTCATTCCCTCTGGGGCACCTGGCATAGGCCAGTGTTGGAAGACAGGATACTGGGCTAGATGGACCTTTGGTCTGACCCAGTATGGCCGTTCTTATGTTCTTATGTAATATAATCACACCAGTTTCAATTATTTTGGTCATTTATTTGAAAATACCTGTCAGCAAGTATTTCTGTAACAGTGCAGACAACAAAAAATCAGGAAATGCGTTTTGAAAAATAGATTCCTTACTAGGCATATTAATACCTAACTGAGTAATAATTCGTTTACACTACAATATAGGAATGTACTTCCTGCAACCCTCATAGAATCATAGATTATCAGGGTGGGAAGGGACCTCAGGAGGTATCTAGTCCAACCCCCTCTTCAAAGCAGGACTGATCCCCAGACAGATTTTTGCCCCAGATCCCTAAATGGCCCCCTCAAGGATTAAACTCACAACCCTGAGTTTAGCATGGCAATGCTCAGACCACTGAGCTATTCCTCCCCCCACAAAAGCTGTGCAAAGGCTTTGGGGGAGTCGGGGTAATGGAGGAGCTGAGGGAGAGGGAATTAATTACTGGGTGGGAGCCTGGGAGTGAAGCTGGAGGGTTGTGGGGGTGGGGGGGAGAAGTATGAAACAGAGCTTTTGGGGGGGGGGGGTTGTTAGGGAGCTGGGGAGCCTCCCCCATGCAGACCCTGGCTGACCCCAGCCTCTCCCATTCAGTCAGGCACATCTGCCCCTGTGCCCATGTGTCCCTGCACCCCCACTTAGCCACCCTTCCTCCCCATCCCCATGTGTTCCTGCACCCTCTACCCATCCTCATCCACCCCCTCCCCACATCCCCATGTGTCACTGCACCCCCACTCAGCCACCCCCCAACCCATCCCCATGTGGCCCTGCATCCCCAGTCTGTCCCCCCCACTAGCCCTTCTGAACCCCAGTCTATGTGACACTGCAACCCCATGTGCCCCATCTGCAAATGAAAAAGACTGAAACCACTGGACTAGAACAAAGTCACTTATATTCTGGCCTGGAGTGTACACAAGGGGGAGTTGTACTGGAACAGCTCTAGCGGAGGGGTTGGTTCTGCTACAGCTAGACTGGGCAATTTCCCTTTGTGGAGAAGCTCCTTGTTGTTGTTATTGGTGTTGTTTGGATGAGAGAGTAAGTGAGTGAGTGTATAGAGATAGATAGATAGATAGAGCGAGGGGGTGGATGGAAATAGATAGAGATAGAGAGAGAGAGAGATAGGTGTATGGGGATAGATAGAGAGATAGAGCTAGGGGGTGGATGGGGTAGATAGAGAGATTAGATAGATAGGGTGTATAGGGATAGATAGATAGATAGATAGATAGATAGAGTGGATGGGGATGGGTGTCCATGGGGAGAGAGACAGAGAGAATTTGTGATGAGTGATACTTCTTGCTTCTTATAATCTCTGGCAATAACAACATTCCTGTTGAGGCAAGGAGGGCAGGCGGGAAGAGGATCTCGCCCCATGTGTATTGCATGTGTGGTGTTGTCCCCGCCCATGCCGCTGGCTCTGTGTCCTGACTTTGCAGAGGGGACTGAAGTCCAGCAGTTGTGGAAGCCTCTGTTAAAAGAAATGAAGCATTTCCCAGAAATGAGTGTCGGCACACTAGCAAAGAAGTGAAAGGGAGGGGGAGCAATGGGACAGCGCTGGGCTGAACTCCAGGGAGTCCTAGTAGAAGTGAAAGCAAATAGGAAACTCGCATTTGCTGGGTGTGGGATAACAGCCAAACCCACAGTGAGCCGGGCCAGTGCTGGGTTAGTTTCACTTTCTCCTAGCAAAGCCTGCCAAGTGGATATGTGTAGGAAAGGGGTCAGGTTCCAGGGGGATAACGTTGTGGGGCAGGCTGGGTTTGGGGGGAATATTAGGGGCCAAATAGGGAGCTTTCAGCTGAAGAGATCTGGGAGGAAGGGGTCCCAGCAGCAGGGAAAAGTCTCTGCCTAGAACAGGTCCCCACCTAGCCCTTGCCCAGCTGCTGCTGGAAACCCAAACTGGATTGTACGTTTCTGCTCCAGGCAAGACCAAACTGGGAATGTGCGGGGCCATTCTAGACCCATCAACCTGGATTGACCAGCCCAATGGCCTGGAAAAGCGAACACCCGACTGCATGGGGGCAGGACACAAAAAACGTGTCTGAAATTTGCGAATGTTCTGTATCTGCAGAAGTGAACCAGATACAATGTCTGAAGGGTCAGGGAGCAGCCGGGGCCATTGGATGCAGCGTCCCAGGCAGGGCCGGATTAATGTAGGAGCTTTAGGGGCTGCAGCCGAGGGCCTCCGGCTAAGGGGGACCCTGCAGGCCGGATGTGGCCCGCTGCTTCTTTTCATCTGGCCCATGGCAAGTCTCTGCGCCAGGTGCCGGACACTGGTCCCCGGGCCTTGGCGCACCCCCCAGGGCTGGAGCCACGAGCGCCGGCTTGCCGATGTGCAAGGGGTGTTCAAGGAATCTCTGCGTGCTGCCCCTGCCCCCAGCACCGGCTCTACAGCTCCCATTGGCCGGGTACCGTGGCCAATGGGAGCTGCGGGGATGGTGCCTGTGGGCATGGGCATCATGCACCACGCCCTGGCCTCTCCGCCTAGGGCCAGACATGCCGGCCACCTCGGGGAGCAGAGCGGAGCCAGGGCAAGCAGAGATCCTGCTTCAGCCCTGCCGACAAGAAGCCGCCCGAGGTAAGCACCTCCCAGCTGGAGTCTGCGCCCCACACCCTCTCCTGCGCCCCAACCCCCTGTCCCATCCATGCCCCCACCCCCAGCAGGAGCCACACCCCAATTCCCTCCCTACCCCCACAGAATCTAATAGCCCTAGACCTACAGGAGAGTTAATCCAGCCCTGGTTGCACAGGTCAGGGAGCAGCCATTGGACACAGTCCCAGATGTCTGCAGGTGTAACATTAACCGACTCCAGTCATCAGCAGGTGGGATCAAACCTGGGCCCTCTGGAGCTCAGTGCATGAGCTGCTACAGCATGAGCTACAACCCAACTGGCTATTAGCTAAGGCTGTAGAGCAGACTGATTTAACTCTCTCTAAGTGGTCTCGGGCCCATGGGACAGAACACCACACCCAGGAGATGTGTGGCTTGCATAGAGGCCACCCAGCTAACTGCATGCTTGCTCCAAACAATGCTAATCCTCAAACAGTGCTCTGAGAAGTCAGGTGGTTCCTTTCTGTCTTTGAATTTCTGGAAGTGGCTCCCGGACTTTGCCTCTGTTGCCTGAAGGCAAATACTATTTGGCAGTTGGCCCAGGCTTGCTTCAATACTTTTGTTAAATATTTGCTCCAAGGGCCAGAGATAAGGGATTTTTATGCCAAGCAGATGCAGATAGACTCCGCCTGCTGGCAACTCAGCCCCGAAAGGAAAAGACAGGTGGTGGGGTGACACATGACTGACGAGGAGAGGCTGAGGGAACTGGGATTGTTTAGTCTGCAGAAGAGAAGAATGAGGGAGGATTTGATAGCTGCTTTCAACTACCTGAAGGGGGGTTCCAAAGAGGATGGCGCTCGGCTGTTCTCTGTGGTGGCAGATGACACAACAAGAAGCAATGGTCTCAAGTTGCAGTGGGGGAGGTCTAAGTTAGATATTAGGAAAAACTTTTTCACTAGGAGGGTGGTGAAGCACTGGAATGGGTTCCCTAGGGAGGTGGTGGAATCTCCTTCCTTAGAGGTTTTTAAGGTCAGGCTTGACAAAGCCCTGGCTGGGATGATTTAGTTGGGGATTGGTCCTGCTTTGAGCAGGGGGTTGAACTAGATGACCTCCTGGGGCCCTTCCAACCCTGATATTCTATGATTCTATGACGTGTCGGTGAGTGCTTATATTGTGGCAAGCCAGGTCCCTTCGTCTCCACCTGCCTGGCCCGAAGGCTGAGCCAAAGGGTTCTGGAGAACAAGCCAGCCCAGTCCTGGTCTTAGCTGGGCACAAAGACAAGGCATAACCCTGAATCCCAAAGATAAGTCCTGATGGGGACAAGCATCGGATCCTGCCAGCTGGGGCCACAACTCCAAGTGCCCGTCCTAGCCTCATTTCCCCCTATTCTGGGTATCTCCTGCCCACCCCTCACAACCCCCTCATTCACTGGCAGGAGTGATGGCTCTCTTTTCCCTCGGGGTTCTGTCAGCAGCACTGCTGGGCTCTGATGGATGGGGAACAGCTGGAAGAAACCCAAGCCCCACGGCAGGTAGCGAGTGGCACAACAGCGGTTGTCGAGGATCCCACTCCTCACCAAATACAGTGATTTCGCTGATGTATTTGAAAAGAGAAAAGCCGACTCCGTACTTCCCCATGAGACTATGGTGGTCCTATAGCCTAACAGCCGGGGGCAACATCCCGTCCAGCTGGCTTTATGCCATGGCTCCACCTGAGCTAGCTACTGTATGTGCATGCCTCCAGGAGAATTTGGCCAAAGGTTTCATGTGCAAATCCACTTCCCCTGCTGGGCCCCTGGAAAGATGGTAGCCTCTGTCTCTGTGTAGACTACTGGCCATTGAACCAGATCACAGCTAGAAAGTGGTGCCCGCTGCTCCTAATCCCAGACCTGTTGGCCCAAGGCGCTGCTCGGATAGTCACAAAGCTAGACCTTCGGGGGGCATATGCCCTTGTGCGCGTTAGGGCCAGAGCTGAGTGGAAGACCACCTTTTGGCCACTGGGAACATTTAGTGATGCCATTCGGCGTTGCAGCACCGCATTAATGATGTGTTTCAGGACATCCTAGATCAGGGGTCGGCAACCTTTCAGAAGTGCTGTGCCGAGTCTTCATTTATTCACTCTAATTTAAGGTTTCGCATGCCAGTAATACATTTTAATGTTTTTTAGAAGGTCTCTCTCTATAAGTCTATATATTATATAACTAAACTAGTGTTGTATTGTAAAATAAACAAGGTTTTCAAAATGTTTAAGAAGCTTCATTTAAAATTAAATTAAAATGTTGATCTTACGCCGCCAGCCCGCTCAGCCCGCTGCTGGTCTGGGGTTCTGTTCACCTAGACCGGCAGCGGGCTGAGCGAGGCCTGCGGCCGAGACCCCGGCTGGCAAGGGTCCGGTAGCCAGAACCCCAGACCAGCAGTGGGCTGTGCGGGGCCGGCGGCCGGGACCCCAGACCAGCAGTGGACTGAGCGGCTCAGCTCACTGCCGCTCAGGGGTTCCATCCGCCGGCTCCTGCCAGCCGGGATCCCGGCTGCCGGATCCGCTCAGCCCACTGCCAGTCTGGGGTCCTGGCCCTCCCCACATACAGTG
>NW_020664400.1:4009562-4019460 GCF_002925995.2 Terrapene triunguis
CCCCCCCCGGGACCCCACCCCCCATCCAACCCACCCTGCTCCCTGTCCCCTGACTACCCCCACCCCTTATCCAACCCCCCCGGCCCCGGACCCCTTACCATGAGGCTCCACGCAGAGCCAAACACCGGCCCCCGGGGGAGCACACAGCCCCGCCCCTCAGAGCTCTGCACGCGCGGTGGCAGGGCTCCGGTTGAGCGGGCAGCGTCTTTCCCTCCCCGCGGAGCCAAACACTGCCCCGCAGGAGTGCGCAGCCCCGACCCCCAGAGCGCTGCGCGCACGGCGGCAGGCCTCCAGGGGAGGGGAGAAGGCGGGGGAGGGGCCGGCAGCTTGCTGTGCTCGGCCTGGCGCTCCGACCCAGGAGCGCGGACCCCGCGGCTTGCCGTGCCGGGAGAGTGGGGCCATTTGCCCACCCCGTGCGCACGGCTACGCTTCTGCTCCCTGCCCCCGCGGGGGGAGCGGAGGGCAGAGGAGAGCGGGCCGGGCTGGGCAGGATTTTTAATGGCACGCTGGAGTCCCGGCAGGCTCCAGCGTGCCATTAAAAATCAGCTCACGTGCCGTCTTTGGCACGCGTGCCATAGGTTGCCGACTCCTGTCCTAGATCAATACAAAGTTGTGTACCTGTGATGATATATTTATTTTTTCAGACAATCCCAAACAGCACACAACTCATGTTCAAGCTGTCCCAGAGAGGCTTTGGGTTGTAGGCCCACTTGGAAAAAGGACAGTTACCTATTCCGTAACTGGCGTTCTTCGAGATGTGTTGCTCCTGTCTATTCCACAGTAGGTGTGCGTGCTCGCCACGTGCACCGGTGCTGGAAGTTTTTCCCTTAGCAGCATCCGTAGTGGGGGAGCACCGCTGCGACCCCTGGAGTGGCGCCGACATATCGTGCTATAAAGGGGGCTGCATGCTCCCCCCATCCTCAGTTCCTTTTTGCCAGACAACTCCGACGGAGGGGAAGGAGTGTGGGATGTGGAATAGACAGGAGCAACACATCTCGAAGAACGCCAGTTACAGAACAGATAACTGTCCTTTCTTCTTCGAGTGATTGCTCCTGTGTATTCCACAGTAGGTGACTCCAAGCTATACCTGACGGAGGTGGATAGGAGTTCTAAATGATGAAGGTTAAGGGTTACCCGGGTGGAGCACCGCCCTACCAAACCCGGCGGCGTCCCTTGCTTGGGAGACGATTGCACAGTGCGATGCAAAAGTATGGACAGAGAACCACGTAGCAGCCCTGCAGATGTCCTGAATAGGGACATGAGCTACATAGGCCGCTGATGAGGCCTGGGCTCTTGTCGAATGCGCCTTAACAATAGGAGGCGGGGGAACCCCAGCCAGGTCATAACACGTGCGTATGCACGAGGTGATCCAGCGGGAAATCTGCTGGGTGGAAACTGGTTGCCCTCTCATGCGCTCGGCTGTAGCAATGAAAAGCTGAGGGGATGTCCAGAATGGCCTTGTTCGATCTAAGTAAAAGGCCAGCGCCCTACGCACATCTAGCATGTGTAGGCATCGTTCCTCATTGGAGAAATGGGGCTTAGGACACAGGACAGGTAGGAAGATGTCCTGGTCCATATGAAATGCCGAGACCACCTTCGATAGGAAGGCCAGGTGCGGGCGAAGCTGGACGTTCCCCTTATGGAAGACAGTGTACGGGGGTTCTGAGGTCAGCGCCCTAAGCTCCGAAACCCTGCGGGCTGAGGTGATAGCCACCAAAAACGCCACTTTCTCAGATAAGTGGGACCAGGAACAAGTGGCCAAGGGCTCAAAGGGAGGTCCCGTGAGGCATGACAGTACCAGGTTCAGGTCCCAAGGGGGAACCGGGGGTCTAGCATAAGGGAACGCTCTGTCCAAACCCTTTAAAAACCTGGAAGTCATGTGGTGGGAGAACACTGACTGTCCCGCTACCGGAGGGTGGAAGACCGAAATGGCCGCCAGGTGCACCCTGATCGAGGAGGGAGCTAGCCCTTGGGTCCTAAGGGACAGGAGGTAGTCCAGGACCACCTGGAGCGGAGCGGACGCGGGGGAGGAACCTCTCTCCCTCGCCCATGAGGAGAACCGATACCACTTAGCCAGGTAGGCCCTCTGTGTGGACGGCTTCCTGCTTTCAAGCAGGACCCATCTAACAGCCTCGGTACACCTCCCCTCCTCAGCATCTAGCCACGGAGCAGCCATGCCATCAGGTGGAGCGGGGCCAGGTTGGGATGGAGGAGACGACCTCCCTCCTGGGAGAGGAGGTCCGGGCAGAGCGGCAGCCTCCGAGGGGGGGGCCACCAAGAGTTGCAGTAAGGTCCTGTACCAATGTTGACGGGCCCAATCCAGGGCTATCAGGATAATTCTCGCCCCGTCTGACTTCACCTTCTGTAGGACCCTGCCTATGAGGGGGAAGGGCGGGAAGGTGTACATCAGGGGCCCCGACCACTCGAGCAGGAACGCGTCCGTCATGGTCCCATCGCCTTCTATCACTCTGGAGCAGAACCTGGAACACAGGCGGTTCTGGGCGGTGGCGAATAGGTCCACCTGGGGAGTGCCCCACTGAAGGAAAATCCATTCTGCCACCTCCCTCTGCAGGGACCACTCGTGTTGATGTGAGAACACCCTGCTCAGGCGATCTGCGAGCGTGTTGCTCTCGCCGGGTAGGTGGAACGCTCGGAGGAGGATGTTGTGGGCTATACAGAACTCCCACAGGAGTTGGGCTTACTGGCACAAGGCCCTGGAGCGCGTGCCCCCTTGCCTGTTGATGTAATACATTGCGGTGGTGTTGTCCGTGAGGACTCTGACCACCTTCCCTTGCAAGTGCTGGAGAAAGGCCAGGCACGCCAGGCGCACAGCCCTGAGTTCCCTGACATTTATGTGCAGGGTCAGTTCCTCGGGTGACCACATACCCTGGGTCCTGATGTCCCCCACGTGGGCACCCCAGCCCAGGTCCGAGGCATCCGACACTAGATCTAGTGAGGGAGAGGGGTCTCGGAAGGGGTTATCCCGGAGCATGTTGCTCGGGAGGAACCACC
Organism: Terrapene triunguis; assembly: GCF_002925995.2. Classification (NCBI taxonomy): domain Eukaryota; kingdom Metazoa; phylum Chordata; order Testudines; family Emydidae; genus Terrapene; species Terrapene triunguis. The sequence continues at coordinate 4,012,575 of NW_020664400.1, forward strand.
ATTGGAGGTCTGCAACCACCGTTGGCGGCACCGTGACAACCTTGTCCAGGCCGTCCCTGGCCTGGGAATAGCGGGAGGCCAACCAGAGTTGGAGGGGCCTCATCCGGAGCCTGACGTGTCACACCACTGCGGTGGATGCTGCCATGTGGCCGAGGATTTGAAGGCATATCCGAGCCTTGGTTACCGGGAAGGCCGTGACTGAGGCGATGAAGCCTTTGAGCGCCTCGAATCTGTCCCTTGGAAGGGAGGCCGTGGCCACCTGGGAATCCAGCAGCGCTCCTATGAATTCTATGTGCTGGACAGGAACTAACATGGATTTCTCCTCGTTTACCACTAGGTCCAGAGCTGAGCAGGTGCAAGAGGGATATTTGCTGCTGCACCTGGGACCGGGACTTGCCCTTGAGCAGCCAATCGTCCAGGTAGGGAAAGACCTGCAGCCCTCTCCTCCTGAGGTGGGCCGCTACCACCGCCATACATTTGGGGAAGACCCTGGGGGCTGTCGAGAGGCCAAAGGGGAGGACCGTAAACTGGTAGTGGTCCTGACCCACCAGGAAACGGAGGAAGCGCCTGTGACCCTCGAAAATGTGGATGTGGAAGTAGGCATCCTGAAGGTCCAGCGCTGCAAACCAATCCCCCGTGTCTAGGGAGGGAATAATAGAGGCTAGGGACACCATGCGGAATTTGCAGCGTACCAAGAACTGGTTGAGCTTCCGCAGATCGAGGATGGGCCGAAGCCCGCCCTTCACCTTCGGGATGAGGAAATACCTGGAATAAAACCCCTTGCCCTGGAATTCCCAAGGCATCCTCTCCACGGCTCCCAGGGAGAAGAGGCGCTGTACCTCCTGACCTAGGAGGAGCGCATGTTCCGGGTCCTCCGCCAACTCCCTGGCCGGAGGGCAATTGGGAGGGGGCGAAACAAACTGCAATCTGTACCCCAGGGATATAGTGTTGAGGACCCAGCGGTCCGTAGTGATACGGAACCATTGCAAACGGAAGGCAGATAAACGATTTGCAAACCTGAACTTTATTAACTGGGGGGAGGGGGTTAACTCGGCAACATGCCCGGTGACCCCCCGCAAGCAGTCAAAAACGCCGCTTCCCTGGCCTCTTGGCCTTAGAGGGCCCCAGACAAGGGGCCGAACGGGATTGGCATTGTGACCGGCGCCTCTGCTCCTGCTGCTTCTTAGGCGTGGGCTCATATCTGCCCCGAGCCTGTGGAGCGGAGGTGTGAGGCCTGGGCTTGTCCTTGACCGGCGGGACGTACAGGCCCAGCGTCTGCAGGGTAGTACGGGAGTCTTTCATTCCATGCAGACGCGTGTCTGTTTGATCTGCAAACAGGGCCCGACCATCGAACGGCAGGTCCTGCATGATCGACTGGGACTCAGCCGATAGGCCAGAGAGCGAAAGCCAGGACGCCCTTCTCAAGGAAATCGCCACGGCCATCGAACGAGCGGCCGTGTCCGCCACATCGGAGGCCGCCTGGAGTGCTGCTTTAGCCGCCGCTGCACCTTCATCAACCAAAGCCCGGAACTCCTTCCTGTCCTTCTCGTGGAGGGAGGGCTCAAACTTGGGAAGGGATCCCCACAGGTTAAAATCATATCTGCTCAAGAGTGCCTGATGGTTGGCCACTCTGAGCTGAAAGCTCACAGATGAATAAACCTTTCTTCCAAAGGAATCCAGCCTGCGAGCGTTTTTGTCCTTAGGGGTAGGAGCGGGTTGGCCGTGTCTCTCTCGGTGGTTCACAGACTCCACCACTAGAGAGTTTGGAGTTGGGTGGGAGTATAAGTACTCGTGCCCCTTCGTGGGCACAAAGTACTTCCGTTCGGCCTTTTTGAAGATCGGACAAAGAGATGCAGGGGTTTGCCAGAGGCCAGTAGTGATATTGGCCACCCCCTGATGGAGCGGGAGGGCCACACGCCCCGGCGTCGAGGAGGTCAGGACATTAAACAATGTGTCCGATGGCTCCTCCATCTCCTCAGCCTGGAGCTGGAGGTTTGATGCCACCCTCCTGAGTAGCTCCCGGTGGGCCTTGAAATCCTCCTGAGAGACCGGCGGGGGTGGCGCCACGGAGTCATCCGGTGCCGAGGAGGACGGTGCCACGGTGTTGTCTGCACCCGGCTGTACTGAAAGCTCGACGTCCTGACCTGGGGCCTGAGTCGGTGCCGGAGGGTCGGTGCCCACTGCCTCATCGCGGTGCCAAGGTGGCGACGTCGGCTGGGCCTGGGACACTCCCGCCACGGAGCGGGGTCCCGGCAGTGCTGGGGCCTGGGGCCACGGTGCCCGGGGCCACGGTGCCCACTGGCACCACTGTCCCTGCCAGGGAACGGCCTGGCCCTGGGACGCGAGGTGGCCCGGAAGGGCCGACTGGTCTTGCAGCACCGAGCAGCTCGACGAGGAGCGGCTGCGTGCCGAAGTGGAAGTCCGGGATGAGTGGACGGTGCTGTACGAACGGCTGGAGCGGTCCCATACATGACGTCTCCGGCCCCTGGAGGAGGACAGGTAGGAGTCGGGAGTGCTGTCCCCGTAGTGCCTCTGGCGCCCAAGACTACGATGCCTCGGTGCCTGGGACTCCCGTGACGAGCTCCAGGTGTAGCGCCTTCCACGGCGGGTGCCGGAGTGTGAACGGCGGTGCCGATGACGACGAGACCTGTACCTGCGGTCAAGGCTCAAAGAGGAGCGGCGCCATCTCTTAGTGCCTCCCCTACGGTCTCCCGGAGTGGAGGTGGAAAGCTCGCTCGCAGACGATCCTGCTCGTGGCGTGGAGGCGCGCTGAGGTCCGCGGCTCAGCCTTTCAACTCGGGACGGTACCTCGACCTCGGAGACGTCCGGAGAGGGTCGATGGGCACTGAGCTATGGCTTCCCTCGGGATCGGGGGTCCGACTGAAGCGGCGCTCCCGGTACCGGAAGCGTCATGATGTCGCCCGCGGCCTGAACTGCCTCCGGCATCAAAGGCATTCTCACCTCTGGTGAGGCGTGCGTGGACGGCACCGGACTACTCCGCTCCACCTGAGTCGGAGGTCTCGGTCCCGATGGGGATCGTGGGCTGCCCAGCGCGGGTCTAGCCTCACCCCGTTCTTTCTTCCCTTGCTTCTTAGAAGGGGAGCGGTGCCGGCTCGTCGACGGGGCCTCGCTGCGCGCCGAGGACAAGGTGCCCGGCGCGGGGTCGGCTCGATGCGCCGGTGCCGGGGTCAATGCCGACTCCATTAGGAGAGCTCGGAGTCGGAGCTCACGCTCCTTCTATGTTCGCGGCTTGAAGGAGTGGCAAATTTTACACTTCTCACTAATGTGAGCCTCGCCCAGACAGCGAAGACACTGAGTGTGTGGATCGCTTCTGGGCACAGAATTGCGACAAGAGTCGTACGACTTGAAGCCTGGGCCACGGGGCACGCCCCGAGCCCAGCACTAGCAGAGAAAAGTTCAACAAGTAACTTCAGGGAAAGCTGGATACCACTAAGGCTAGAGAAATGCTGCAGCAAAGCTGGAGCACAAGTTCCGACTACCTTCACTGGCGGCAAGAAGGAACTGAGGGTGGGGGGAGCACGCAGCCCCCTTTATAGCGCGATATGTCGGCGCCACTCCAGGGGTCGCAACGGTGCTCCCCCACTACGGATGCTGCTAAGGGAAAAACTTCCGGCACCGGTGCACGTGGCGAGCACGCACACCTACTGTGGAATACACAGGAGCAATCACTCGAAGAAGAAGTGTGCCTTCGACTGTGTTTCCACTGACTTCCTGGCTTCAGTCTGGCCCCGAAAGGGATCAAGTTGGATCCAGAAATGGTGAAGGTAGTCCGTGATTGGGCAGCCACCGGGAACATCCACAAACGTCAGCATTTTCTGGGCTTCACCAATTTCTACCGCCAGATCATCTCTGAGTTCTCAGGCAGAATTCTCTCACCCCTCATTCTCCATAAGCACCCCCAGTTCAGCAGGACTCTGGAAGCCCAACACGCCTTTGAGCACCTAAAACTTGCGTTTACAGCTGCCTCCATACTCCTCCACCCTGCTTCCGCACGAGCCTTCATTGTGGAAACAAATGTCTCCAATGTGGCAGTTGGAGCAGTGGTCTCCCAGAGGCATCTGTGTGCTCATGGGCAGTGTGTGAAGCCCCCCATCCCTTTCACCCCCCGCCCCCGCGGGAGGCCCGAGCCCCACACTGTGTCTGAAGGAGCCCTGTCTCAGCCAGCTCGAGTACCAGCCCACCAGCTGGCCCCAGGCCACCCCGGCTGCCCCAGCCTGAGTGTCAGGCGGACCCAGCCCCAGGGCGCTGACCAGTCTGAGCACCGGCCGGCCCCAACCTCGGCCGGCTGGCCCAAGCACCAGCCCAGCCGCCCCAAGTCCTGGGCTGCCGGCTGGCCCACCCCAGCCCCCGCCCGCTTTGGGGGAGAGGCTGAGCAAGGGCGGGAAGAGAAGCAGCCTGGGCTGGGCCATGGAGGAAGAGCGGGAAGCAGGAGGGGGCCTCAGGGCAGAGCGTGGGTGGGGCCATGCCTGTCTGTTTGTGGAGGCTTAGCCTCCCCTGGCCTGCCATTCCCGCCACCCAGGCATGTGCCTTTTATTCTGAAAAGCTCATTCCCACTTATCAATAGTATGAAATCCTAGACAAGGAACTCCTGCCCAGCAAGCCAGCTTCGAGGAGTGGTGGCACTACCGAAGGGGCCTGTGACGTTGTGCAGTCTGTATGGTTTTATAAAAACTTGATAATAAGTCAATATAATGTAACTGGGATAGTTTTAGAGAAAATACGGTAATAAGTGAATGTAATGTAACGTAACTGGGATATGCTTCATGCAAAAGGTCTCTTGTAAGGTATCATTACAAAGCTTATAATCTACTGAGTATGATCATCTGATTTGTATAAATGTACCACTCTTGTATCTAAAACTAGAAATATAAAATGTAACTCTGAGGGCCTATTGTAATTATGTAAAGTGTGGGCCATTAATGATGGTTTGGAATCTTGATGACTCCCATTGTCTGCAGATGGCTGTTTACCTGTGAGTCTCCCTGTATATGTGTGTGCTGGCAAGTGAGTAATGAAGTCTTGCAGTGACATGTGATCATGTCACCTGAACTGGAATCCATCTTTAACCTGGTGCTTTTCCAGTGAGGGGGGGTGGAAACCCACAAGGACAAAGGGTTCCCGCCTTATGCAAAAGATATATAAAGGGGTGGAAGAGAACAGAGAGGGAGAGAAGCCATCATGAAGAATCCCCTAGCTAACACCTAAGCTGGAACAAGAGCTGTACCAGGGGAAAGAATTGTGCCCAGGCCTGGAAGGTGTCCAGTCTGAGAAAAACTTACTGAAGCATCTCTGAGGGTGAGATTATCTGTATTTAGTTTGATTAGGCATAGATTTGCGCATTTTATTTTATTTTGCTTGGTGACTTACTTTGTTCTGTCTGTTACTACTTTGAACCACTTAAATCCTACTGTCTGTATTTAATAAAATCACTTTTTATTTAGTAATTTACTCAGAGTATGTATTAATACCTGGGGGAGCAAACAGCTGTGCATATCTCTCTATCAGTGTTATAGAGGGCGAACAATTTATGAGTTTGCCCTGCATAAGCTTTATGCAGGGTAAAACGGATCTATCTGGGTTTAGACCCCATTGGGAGTTGGGCATCTGAGTGCTAAAGACAAGCACACTCCTGTGAGCTGGTTTTCAGGTAAACTTGCAGCTTTGGGACAAGTGATTCAGACCCTTGGTCTGTGTTAAAGGGGACTGGAGTGTCTAATTCAGCAAGACAGGGTGCTGGAGTCCGGAGCTGGCAGGGAAAACAGAAGCAGGGGTAGTCTTGGCACATCGGGTGGCAGCTCCCAAGGGGGTTTCTGTGATCCAACCCGTCACAGGGCCCAACACCCAGTCCAAGTATACACGGCCCTTAAGAACTTGGAATAGTTATGAAAGGCCAAAGCCCTCAATCAAAGACTGCTCCACTGGGCCCTGTTCTTCTCCTATTTCAATTTTACAATCTCCTAGCGTCCAGGTGCTAGCAGCAGCAGAGCAGCGACTCTATCCCAAAAAGCGGAGGACTATGCTGATTGGAAGAGACCCAACTAAGAGACCTACAGCCTCAAATCCCATAACTTTCTTGGTGAGACAACGCACCTGGACCTACTCAATCTAATCCGCTCAGCCTCTGCCCAGGACTCTCCCCTGGGCGATCAGGAAGCCATCAATCAGGAAGTGCATGAGGTCTTAGATGGATTGACCCTTGTTCCCCCTAGCTGTTTCCATGTGATGGCCCTTTCATGCATGCCACCATGCAAGTATATGTAACCTCCCATGACATATGCACCCGCATTAAGATGCCAAACAGCAAACCCTGTGGGCTCCTCCAACCTCTGGAAACTCCACCCAGTCCCTGGGCATCCATCTCACTAGACTTCATCGTATCCAACCATCTTAACTCTCATCAATCACCTCACGAAGATGGCCCACTTCGTGCCCTGCACTCAGTTACCTTCCTCCGAGGAGACTGCCCACTGTGGGTAAACCAGGTCATCCGCCTCCATGGACTCTCTGAGCCCATTGTTTCTGACCGTGGTGCTCAGTTCATTTCTCACTTCTGGAGGGAGGCCCTCCAATTGTTGGGAGGTCACTCCTGCCCTTTCTTCAGCTTATCAATCCCAAACAAATAGCCAGAGAGAAAGGTTGAACAAAGTCCTGGAGCAGTATTCTGGTGCTACTACCATCAGAATGACTGGTCCTCGCTGTTATTCTATGCAGAGTTCTGATATAATAACACTGAACACTTCTCTACAGGACAAAGACTTTTTTTTTTTTTTTTGGGTGAACTACATCTTCCACCTCTGATCTCACCCTGAACTGCCCACACCCTCCCCTAACCCAGCCGTTTTGGAATGGGTACAATTGATCCTTC
>NW_020664400.1:4019470-4020966 GCF_002925995.2 Terrapene triunguis
ACCCTCCCCTAACCCAGCCGTTTTGGAATGGGTACAATTGATCCTTCGTACCCAGGGGGAGCTGGAAGAAGCAAAACAGGACTACAAGCGGTATGTGGACCAACAACAACAGAAAGGTCCCGACATTCTGTAGGCCAGAAAGTATGACTCTGAGCAAAGCATCTCCGTACCAACAGACCACCCCATAAACTTGATCACCAATTCTTCAGCCCATATTGAATCTGCCAACAGATCGATCCTGTCACTTTTGAACTCCACCTGCCTTGTTCTCTCAGAATCCACCTGGTATTTCATGTGTTCCTACTGAAGCCATATGTGGCCAACCCCTTTCCCCGCTGGACCCAGCCACCCCCACACCTGCGCACCTTCAGGACTATGATGAGTATATGGGCCATAAAATCCTCAATTCTAAAACAAAGCGGGGTAAATTGTGGTATTTGATTGGAGGATTATAGGGCTAAGGAGCGATCCTGGGATCCTGCTGAAAATGTTCCTGCTCCCAGACTTGTAAAAACCTTTCATGAGAACCCGCACCTTTTGCTGCCCTAGGGAGGGGGGTAATGTTATGACCTGGGTCTTAAACGCACGTCTGGGTGTGCCCAGACAACTGCCACATCCTGGCCACCACCCAGTCTCTGCTGAGAAGTCGTTAGGACTACAGCCAAGGCACCACCCACAGGAGCCATGATTGGAGGATCGCCCAGTTCCACTGCATTGGATCCTGCTTGTACCTGCCTCCTGCACCCACCCCTGTTCTGGCTTCACTGCTCCTGCCTCACCCCCGTTCCCATCGTGCGCCTGCTTCATGCTGATCCTTGCTTTTCCTCCAGCTCCTTTCCTCAATTCCACCCTCAGTTACCAGTCCTGGCTCCAACCCGGCCTCAACTTCTGACCCCGACTTATTGTCTCTGGTGCTGACGCACGGCTTTGTTCCCCAACCGGGACACCTGCTCTGCCGCCAGACCTGACTCCTGGACCAGACCACCTACATCCTGGTCCATAGCAGAGGGGCTCCCAGAGTCAGACCTTCCCTCTTACAATGCTGCAGGACCATAGGCAGTGGGCCAGAACCCTCTTTCCTGGACCGGTCATCTGCTGCTATATTTTCTTTCCCTTTAATTCGCACAATTTCCATGCCATGTTCTTGGAATTGGTGCCCTTGGTTCTGTGAAATCAAATGAATGGGAAGTGGTCAGATAGTACACTGAATTTCCTGTTTAAGAGCAAGGGCCTTAATTGTTTGATTATCCTATGTGACAGACCCAGACCAGTGGGGTAGAGGGCAAATATACTGGTCACTGGATGAGTAGTTTTCTGTTCCCTGAGTGACCAGAGCAGGGGCTGCACTAGAGTAATCAGGAACCTGCTAGAACCAGTTAAGGCAGGCAGGCTAATTAGGACACCTGGAGCCAATTAAGAAGAAGCTGCTAGAATCAATTAAGGCAGGCTAATCAGGGCACCTGGGTTTTAAAAGGAGCTCACTTCAGTTTGTGGTG
>NW_020664400.1:4023966-4024991 GCF_002925995.2 Terrapene triunguis
GGGTTCCCCCCAAACCTCCCAATTGACCTGGACTGTGGGTTCTCCCAGAGGGGAAGGTCTCTGGGCTGTTCCCCAACCCACATGGTGAATCTCTGAGGCAAGAAAATCCGCCAATAAGCGCAGGACCCACCAAGATAGAGGAGGAACTTTGTCACGCCACATAATGGCATAACTCTCTTTCTATGGCAGAGTAATTCTCCCCCTGTCCCTCTCTGCCACGTTCTTAACTTCCAGATGCTCAGAACTTTAAGATGAATAAAGCAGCAGAAAAGGCCGGGTGAGCGAAGAAACGCAAGTTCACCAAGCAGCCGTTGGCAGAGCTATCATCTCTAGACTGTGGTTATGAATTTATGTATTTGTGTGGATCTAAAACTGTGCTCGTAATTTGTCCTGCAATATTTAGCTCCATCTCCCAGCCCGGCAGGGAGGGGCTGCGTCCCCAACCAGGCGAGACTAGATCCACGCACTCAGCACTGTACAACTCAGGAAAAGAGAAGGGATGGGCCATTAAAGTTAATGGGAAAACATTGAAACTCCTTGAAATGGAAAAGAAAACTCTGGTCTTGGGAAATGAAGGAAGGAATTTCCTCCACATGAATCACCACAGTCCGACAGGAAGAAAAACCCCTGGGAAAGGGAAAGGGATTAATTTTCATTATCTGAGTCAGGTGCCACCAGCAGAACGTTGACTTTCTTTTTTGCTGGTTTGGGTTCTGTAGTTTCTGCATTGGAATGTTGTTCTTTTAAGACTTCTGAAAGCATGTTACACACCTCGTCCCTCTCAGATTTTGGAAGGCACTTCAGATTCTTAAACCGTGGGTCAAGTGCTGTAGCTATCTTTAGAAATCTCACATTGGTACCTTCTTTGCATTTTGTGAAATCTGCAGTGAAAGTGTTCTTAAAATGAACATGTGCTGGGTCATCATCTGAAACTGCTGTAACATGAAATATATGGCAGAGCAGGGGACATACAATTCTCCCCCAAGGAGTTCAGTCACAAATTTAATTAACGCTTTTTTTTTTTT
>NW_020664400.1:4025091-4051278 GCF_002925995.2 Terrapene triunguis
ACAAATTTAATTAACGCTTTTTTTTTTTTAACGAGCTTCATCAGCATGGAAGCACGTCCTCTGGAATGGTGGTCGAAGCATGAAGGGGCATACGAATGTTTAGCATATCTGGCATGTAAATACCTTGCAATGCTGGCTACAAAAGTGACATGTGAATTCCTGTTCTCACTTTCAGGTGACATTGTAAATAAGAAGAGGGCAGCAGCATCTCCTGTAAATGTAAACAGACTAGTTTTGTCTTAGTGATTGGCTGAACAAGAAGTAGGACTGAGTGGACTTGTAGGCTCTGAAGTTTTACATTGTTTTGTTTTTGAGTGCAGTTACATAACAAAAAAAAAATCTACATTTGTAAATTATACTTTCACGGCAAAGAGATTGTACTACAGTACTTGTATGAGGTGAATTGAAACATACTATTTCTTTGGTTTATCTTTTACAGTGCAAATATTTGTAATTGATTTAAATTACAACACAGAATATAATATATATGAAAATGTAGAAAAAAAATCCAAAATATTTAATACATTTTAAGTGGTATTTTATTGTTTAACAGTGCGATTAACACTGCGGTTAATCGCGATTTGTTTTTTTTGAGCTAACCACGTGAGTTAACTGCGATTAATCGACAGCCCTAGTTTCTACAGTCGTGATACACCATCTCTTCCCAATGCACAGCCGCTCTGACCTGAGTCAATGGCAGTGTCCCAGACCCAAGAGGTGTCTTGGGGCTTGTGACCGAGGGCTGGGCAGCAGCTGATCCAGCACTCTGGTCACTGCAGCTGCAACTGCTGGCACTGTGCACACTGGACTATGGGAACTGGGCCCCGCTGAGAGACTGAAGACAGGCTGGAGCGAGTTAATAGCTAATAACCTTGTTAACGCCAAGGAACAAGGCACAGGCAGGAAGGGGGGAGAGAGAAAGTGAAGAAGCTGTAGGCTGGTAGAGTCAAGGCCAGAGGAGGTCTCTTCTCTGGGGGCTCAGGAAGGGGCTTAGGGTGCATCTGCATTGCAAGTAGACAGCTGTGGCTGGCCTGTGCCAGCTGATCGGGCTCATGGGACTCAGGTCTGGGACTCTTCCGCCTCTCTGGGTCCTAGAGGCCCAGGCTACTGTTAAAGCTGCTGCACAGTCGGTAAAGGGGGTGGGAACAGACTCCGTAAAGAAATACTGTCTGGAAAAAGACAGGAGCAGAGCCTCACCCCCCCCCCCCCATCACAGGGATTATTCCATGAACTGGAGGCTATGGGGCAGTCCTTTTGGCTCTAGAAATGCCCAGTGGTGCCCCTGCCTGCAGCACATGGACACCTGAAGCTCCAGAGCACCACCCCAGTTCAGCGCCTGATCTCATAGACTTTAAGGTCAGAAGGGACCATTATGATCATCTAGTCTGACCTCCTGCATGATGCAGGCCACAAAAGCTGACCCACCCACTCCTGGAATAATTCTCTCCCTTGACTCAGCTGTTGAAGTCCCCAAATCATGATTTAAAGACTTCAAGTCGCAGAGAATCCTCCAGCAAGCGACCCCTGCCCCATGCTGCGGAGGAAGGCGAAAAACCTCCAGGGCCTCTGCCAATCTACCCTGGAGGAAAATTCCTTCCCGACCCCAAATATGGCGATCAGCAGAACCCCGAGCATGCGGGCAAGATTCTCCAGCCAGACCTGCATTGACCATTGATACTAATTACCTGCGATGGCATGTTATTGACCTATTGACTAAAATCACCGAGGCTGCCTGCATTTCTGGGGGGAAGTCCCTGGAGCAGGATCCTGATCACCGTGAGATCAGCTCCCAGCCGTAGGAGCCAAGCTGGAGGCAGGAAAATCCCTACTGCTCTGCTCCTCCACTGGGCATCCGACAGCTCCAGGCACAAAGCCAGCTGGTGTTCAGTTTAAAATAAATATTGGAAATCCTCAAAGCACAAACAGTCAGACCATGTGACAATGGGAGTGTCCGTTGTTCACTCGCTGGGGGTGTAACATGATCACCACACGGCTCGTATAAAAATGAGTCTGGCTGGCATGGGGGCCGGCACTGCACGGATGGAACGCCTGGTCCCTCTTGAGGCGAGAGGACAGAAGCGGACTTTCAGGGCTGCCTGAGACTGTGAAGAGAAGCCTCATCCAGCCTGCAATGGGGATCTGTTTAAGCCAGCAGCCAGGTAAGAGGGAATGATCCTGGCACACTGCGTGGTCCTGTCACCCGGGGCAGAGGGATGCAGTTGCCTGCAGTACAGCAAGGCAGCACCTGCACTGGCAGGTGGGGGATGGAAAGCGATGGGTGAAATGCTGAAGGTGTAGATTGCAACCTGGCTTTTGAGCTAAATGCCAGCATTTGGGATCCATGTTCAGCCCTGTCTCAGTGGAAGGATAGAGCTGTGGAGAGTGGCCGTGCGATATACCCTGATCATATCACATCCTGGGGCTGCCCCAGCCTGCCAGGTGTGATTTGTAGATGGGCTTTACCATAGTAACTGGGCGCCTCCCAGGTATCCTCTCTTGTGGGGTTAGCCCCATGGCTGGAGTAGGGACCAAGCACAGGGAGACGAAAGGTTTGCCTGCCTGCTGCATTCGTTCGCCCCACAGGGCTGTACATTCGAGTGCGTGTGTGACTGGCCCATGTGGACACTGCTGGTGCCCTCGTGCAGGCTAACAGAGCACTGTTTGCAGGGCTGGAGTGACACACACTAGAGAACTTTCAGGGTGTGCGCAGCAGGGGCCACACAAGCCAGTTAGCAAGCAGCAAGCTGGCACCTGCCAGAACTGACCCCCTCTGGGGTGGACCAAGGCACTGGGTAGTCAAGCCCTAAGTAACTCACCCTCGGAGTCTGTGGCAGAGCAGAAGCTGCACTGCTGGTCTAGGGGCCAGGCTAGAACCAACAAAGCATCCTTCATCTGCCTTTCCTTCCAGCTCGCGGAGCCACTGCTTTAGCTCCAGGAGCAGGGGCTGGCGCTGAAGATTTACATATGAGTTGCTGAACCCTGTGTGCATGTGGCTGCAGCTCATTGCAGAAGTAGCGATAGAAATAAGCTGTTGTGGATATTTCCCATTTTACACATGGAGACAGCGGGCTAAGCGACTCGCCCAAGGTCACTCAGCAAGTCAGTGGCAGAGCTGGGAATAGAACTCAGGAGTCCTGACACCTAGAAACAGCAAAACTGTCGCGCTGGAGCAGACCTGTCGAGTGTCCTGCCGCTGCAGTCTGTCCATGTACAGATCTGCGACCCTCCCTCTCCTCTCTTACATGAGGGATGAAAGAGTTAACAGTGGAGATTCGTATGCCAGCATCACTGTGCATCACAGAGGTGAATGGGGCAGCTCAGACCTCCCAGAGCTATTGTCCCAGGCTCCCAGCAGAGTCAAGCAGCCACCTTGGAGCTTGTGACGCTGGGTTCACATTGCTGAGGGTTTCTTTGTGGCTAGGGACTGAGGGTTTTTAAAGTGAAACCTGGGATTCTGGCAAAGCAGCTCGCAGCTAGAGCGAGGTGCCAGTGCACCATCCCACTGCACACCAACCCCACTGAGCCCTGATTGTTTCGCCGAGGTATTGTGTGCAGGAAGGGATGACTGGAGCTTCTGGGCTGTAAATGAACAATAACTCACCTCCAAAAAGAGCCGGCTGATCCCATGCTCTGCCACAGACACCCTGTGTGACCCCGGGCAAGTCACTTAGCTGCTTGGTGCCTCGGTTGCCATTAGTACCTGGGGCTCATTGCCCTGTCACCCAGGCATGTGTAAGACTGTGTCACAGACTGTGCGGTGCTGAGCTCCTGTGGTGCTGGGGGCACAGCGATAACCAAGACAGATAGCTCACCGTAAGGATGGGCGTGGAGAGTAACGCTGGGAATCCATGACTCACCTTCCCAGAGCACTGTAAGCTGGCTTGAACAGAATCCTAGAATCACAGGGCTGGAAGGGACCTCGAGAGGTCATCTAGGCCAGTCCCCTGCACTTGTGGCAGAACTAAATATTATCTAGACCATCCCTGACAGGTGTTTGTCTAACCTGCTCTTAAAAACCTCCAATGATGGAGATTCCAAAACCTCCCGGGGCAATTTATTCCAGTGCTTAACCACCCTGACAGTTGGGAAGTTTTTCCTAATGTCCAACCTAAATTGCCCTTGCTGCAATTTAAGCCCATTGCTTCTTTCCCTAGCCTCAGAGGTTAAGAAAAACAATTTTTCTCCATCTTCCTTCCCAAGTAGAGTACTTTGCATTTGTCCTTATTGAATTTCATCCTATTTACTTCAGCCCGTTTCTCCAGTTTGTCCAGATCATTTTTAATTTTAATCCTATTCTCCAAAGCACTTGCAACCCCTCCCAGCTTGGTATTGTCTGCAAACTTTACAAGCATACTCTCTATGCCATTATCTAAATCGTTGATGAAGATACTGAACAGAACCAGACCCAGAACTGATCCCTGCGGGACCCCACTCATTATGCCCTTCCAGCTTGTCTGTGAACCACTGATAACTACTCCCTGGGAATGGTTTTCCAAACAGTTTTGCACCCACCTTATAGTAGCTCCATCTAGGTTGCATTTCCCTAGTTTGTTTCTGAGAAGGTCATGCAAGGCAATATCAAAAGCGTTACTAAAGTCAAGATGTATCACATCTACCACTTCCCCCCTATCCACAAGGCTTGGTAAAGAAAGCTATCAGGTTGGTTTGAAACCATTTGTTCTTGACTGTCTTGCTGACTGTTACTTATCACCTTATTATCTTCTAGATGTTTACAAATTGATTGCTTAATTATTTGCTCTATTATCTGAAATTAAGCTGACTGATCTGTAATTCCCTGGGTTGTCCTTATTCCCCTTTTTTATAGATGAGCACTACATTTGCCATTTTCCAGCCCTCTGGAATCTCTCCTGACTTCCATGACTTTTCAAAGATAATCACTAATGGCTGATATCTCTTCTGTCCGCTCCTGGAGTCAGTGGTGGATTAGCCACTGGGCCAATGGGGCCCATGCCCAGGGACCTGGCCAATTGGGTGACTCCAGAAAAATGGGTGCCCCTGCATCCCAACCTGCTCCGCCTGCTTGCTCGACACTCCTGCTGGAGAGCGGGGTCAGAGCACTGGGGCTTACCCTGTTCCCCGGCAAGAGTGCTGGGCAGATGGAGCAGGGCAAGCCCCTTCACCCTGCTCCCGCTCCCTGGCAGGAGTGGCGGGGGAAGCCAGAGGTGCTGCAGGTGGAAGGAGTCGGGAGGGGCCCCCACCTGCTCTGGCCTAGGGCCCCACAAAACCGTAATCTGCCTCTGCCTTGAGTATTCTAGGGTGTATTTAATCAGTCCCTGGTGACTTGAAGACATCTAACTTGTCTAAGTAATTTTTAACTTGTTCTTTCCCTATTTTAGCTTCAGATCCTACCTCATTTTCACTGGCATTCACTATGTTAGACGTCCAACCGCTACTAACCTTCTGGGTGAAAAATGAAACAAAAAAGTCATTTAGCACGTCTGCCATTTCTACATTTTCTGTTATTGTTTCCCCTGCCTCATTGAGTAACGGGCCCACCCTGTCCTTGGTCTTTCTCTTGCTTCTAATGTATTTGTAGAATGTTTTCTTGTTACCCTTTATGTCTCTAGCTAGTTTGATCTTGTTTTGTGCTGTTGACTTTCTAATTTTGTCCCTACATGCTTGTGTTGTTTGTCTATATTCATCCTTTGTAATTTGACCTAGTTTCTACTTTCTGTAAGACTCTTCTTTGAGTTTCAGATCATTGAAGATCTCCTGGTAAAGGTAGGGTGGTCTCTTGCCAGACTTCCTATCGTTCCTACGCAGTGGATAGTTTGCTTTTGTGCCCTTAACAATGTTTCTTTGAAAAACTGCCAACTCTCTTGAACTGTTTTTCCCCTTAGACTTGCTACCCATGGGATGTTACCTACCAACTCCCTGAGTTTGCTAAAGTCTGCCTTCTTGAAATCCATTATCTTTATTGTGCTGTTCTCCCTCCTACCATTCCTTAGAATCATGAACTCTACCATTTCATGAGCACTTTTACCCAACCTGCCTTCCACTTTCAAATTCTCTACCAGTTCCTCCCTATTTGTCAAAATCAAATCTGGACCACCCTCTCCCATCATGGCTTTCTCCACCTTCTGAAATAAAAAATTGTCTCCAATACATTCCAAGACCTGCCCAGGTCTCCACAACATTCCAGCTGCGGCTGTTGGTGGAACTCATGTAAGAATAGACCCACTGTGTTTGTCCTTGGCTTGAGCACACGTTACTTATCTCCAGCAATAGCTAATCTACCTGTAACCGTAGCAGTGCCATTAAGCATGTTATCGCGGACTTTCCCAGCACTACATACTGTATCTGTTGTTGTTGTAGCAGTCTCAGATAAGGCTTTGTGAGCGGCTGTAGCGAGGGAGTGACAGGAATAGTGGATATAATCCAGGCCGTGTTCTGCTCTGAGTTTTGTCTCCCATTCACAGCACTGCTGGCCAGCATGGACAGGTCACAGCAGGCCTCCAGCCCACTCACTGCCCAGCCCCGGGGCAATACCAATTGTACCACCAGCGCCTGGAGTGAACCAGTCTGAAAGGTGACAGGCACTGGGTCCTGTTAGCCAGGGACTTGGGCATAAGGGGCCACGGCCATTGAGTTCAATGGGAGCTCCCTGCACTGGTGCCAGGACAGGATCTGGTGAGGAGAGAGAGCCTCCAGGGAGCATATTGTAGATCTACCAAGTGCTCAGCAGAGCCTGTAAGTGCCTTCAGGAGGGGCTGTCTCTCCATTCTGTGCCTGCGCAGCTGCCGGCACAATGGGGCCTCGGGCCAGACCTTCCTGCCGTGCAGGCAATGAGAGCAGCAGTGCCTAGGCCTGAGCAAACAATCAGCGAGGGCAGGCCGCTGCCCCGAGGAGTGTACAGTTACTCAGCCCTAGTGCAGACACAGGCAACAGCTCGGGGAGGGAACGCAATGGTCGGTGGTGTGGAGACCAGCCGAGGCGGGTGGGTTGGTGAAGGAGGAATCTGACGGGAAGGGAGGAGGGGGCTGCCAGGCAGGTGTGGCCAAGGAACCTGCGGCAAACCTAGGAGGTTGCAGATGTGAAGCCAAGGGGCCTGATCCTGCTCTGAGGTGTAAGTCAGGAGTCATTCCAGGGCAGTTTTCACTGTGCAGCGGAGCAGGGATTCTGGGCCCAGACTGGGGGAAGGAGAAGAGCAACCAGCTGCCCAGACACCCTGAACACACTGTTAGGAACAAACCGTCGCCTGAGCGGGTGAAGCCAGGAGGAGCCCTGGAATCTGGCTGAACAGGCATTCTCTGCCTGTGGGCGAAGGCAGCCGTTCCTCACTACGTGCACAGAGAATTGGCAGAAATGGCATGGAAGCCCTTCAATTTGACAGATTTCACATTGGCCAGCACATGTGGCCAGGTGGGAGCTGGGCGTTCCAGCCAGACCGCTGGGAGCTACTCTAGCATCAGTAGCTATATTACAGCTGCACCTCGTGGCCCTAATCAAAGGGTCAGGTTTGGGGTCCCATTATGCTGTGCGCTGTACAGACATGACATGGGCCAGATCTGCACCTGGGGTAAATGGTAGCTTCAGTTGCTGTGGTCTATGGGTAACATTTTTAAATGATGCAGGAGAGTAGGTCCCATTTTCAAAAGCAACGGAGTCAATTAGGGTCAGATTTTCAAAGGGGTTTAGGCCCCTATAGATGCAGTTTAGTGCCTGCAGGGATTTGCAAAGCACCCGGCTCCCATTGAATTCACATGGGATGGGAGCCCAGGCGCTTTTGACAATCTCACGAGTCACCTATTTGCATATTAGGTGCCTAAGCGTGGTTACAAATTTGGCCCTTAGGAGCCTAAATTTCATTGAAAGTCAATGGGACTTAGGGGCATAATTGTCCAAGTCCCTTCTGAAAATGGCTCCTAAATCACTAGGTCCTTTTTGCACAATGTGACATGGATGGAGCGGCACCGATTTATACCAGCTGAGGATCTGGCATGTTAAGGGATGAGCCTTTCCCTACCGCAGAGAACTTGCACTCACGATAGAGTGATTTCCCCCCCTCTCTCCTCAGCCCTGATCTGCAGCCCCTTCTGCTCATGCCCCTGTGTGCTGACCAGTCTGAGACCAGAGGGATGGCCACACTGGGTGGTACTTTTATGACACAAATAGGGTCTTCAGTGCTTGCTTTAGGTGTTCATTTAGGTACCAAACTAATTTCACTTGTGCCCTGGGTTGGGAGGAGAATGTCAGGCCATAGCATAAAGCCCTGGTGCTCTCTTTCCCTCACTCTGTTTCACTCTTCTGCATCCCTTTCTCCTCTGCCCTCCTCCCCAGAAGGAATCACAGACAGACTACACTCCCCTCTCAACCCTGCCAGCACAGCCTAGGCCAGGCCAGGCTCTGGGGCTGGAGCAAGGTGGGGCTAGGAGACTTGTTCCCTCTAGAGCAGGGATTCGGAGGCTCCCGTGCAACATGCCATAAAAACTCTATGCCCACCCCCCGCCATGCCACAACAGCTGTTTTTCTGCATAGCCAGTGGATTAACAGCTGTATTAAACGGATACTTATACAGCTACACACACACACATCTATAATCATAGAATCATAGAAGATTAGGGTTGGAAGAGACCCCAGGGGGTCATCTAGTCCAACCCTCTGCTCAAAGCAGGACCAATCCCCAACTAAATCATCCCAGCCAGGGCTTTGTCAAGCCGGGCCTCAAAAACCTCTAAGGAAGGAGATTCCACCACCTCCCTAGGGAACCCATTCCAGTGCTTCACCACCCTCCTAGTGAAATAGTTTTTCCTAATATCCAACCTAAACCTCCCCCACTGCAACTTGAGACCATTGCTCCTTGTTCTGTCATCTGCCACCACTGAGAACAGCCGAGCTCCATCCTCTTTGGAACCCCCCTTCAGGTAGTTGAAGGCTGCTATCAAATCGCCCCTCACTCTTGTCTTCCGCAGACTAAATAACCTCAGTTCCCTCAGCCTCTCCTCGTAAGTCATGTGCCCCAGCCCCCTAATCATTTTCGTTGCCCTCTGCTGGACTCTCCAATTTGTCACATCCTTTCTGTAGTGGAGGGCCCAAAACTGGATGCAATACTCCAGATGTGGCCTCACCAGTGCCGAACAGAGGGGAATAATCACTTCCCTCAATCTGCTGGCAATGCTCCTACTAATGCAGCCCAATATGCCATTAGCCTTCTTGGCAACAAGGGCACACTGTTGACTCATATCCAGCTTCTTGTCCACTGTAATCCCCAGGTCCTTTTCTGCAGAACTGCTATGACGAAGTGGGAACGTTCTTAATGTTTTCTCCGAATACTATGTGGTGCTCAGTTTCCCCTATGCATTTCTTAAGTATCTAGGTGGTGAGATAAGGTGTGTGATTGTTGCAGAGCCCTAGAGGGCCAGTGTGACGCTGTCTGCACAGAGAATGGCTGACACCCTGTCTTCTGGCAACTGATGGCCTGGGCCCCTCCCCTGCAAGGTGCCAACTGAAGGTGTTGGAGAACAAAGAAATCAGGTGGCCTCCTTGCCCAGGAAAGAGACAAAGGCCAGAGGAGGAGCTGGAGGGGGTTTCAGTTTGGAGCTGGCTGGGGAAATGGAGGGAGGCCCAGAACCGGGATCTGGGCTTCCTGCCCCCCAAGATGGACCTGACTGAGGGGTCCTGTTCTCTGTACCTACAAGCTCTATTTTAGACTGTGTTCCTGTTGTCTAATAAACCTTCTGTTTTACTGGCTGGCTGAGAGTCACGGTGAATCGCAGGGGTGGGTTACAGGGCCCTGACTCCGCCACACTCTGTGACAACCTACTTAGCCAGTCGGTCCCCAGTCTGTAGCAGTGCATGGGATTCTTCTGTCCTAATGCAGGACTCTGCACTTGTCCTTGTTGAACCTTAGATTTTTTTTTTAGCCCAAGCCTCCAATTTGTCTAGGTCACTCTGGACCCTATCCCTACCCTCTAGTGTATCTACATCTCCCCCCAGCTTTGTGTTATCCACAAACTTGCTGAGGGTGCAATCCATCCCATCATCCAGATCATTAATGAAGATGTTGAACAAAACCGGCCCCAGGACTGACCCCTGGGGCACTCCACTTGGTACCCGCTGCCAACTCGACTTTGAGCTGTTGATCACTACCATTGAGCACGACGATCTAGCCAGCTTTCTATCCACCTTATAGTCCATTCATCCAGCCCATACTTCTTTAACTTGCTGGCAAGAATACTGTGCGAGACCGTATCAAAAGCTTTGCTAAAGTCAAGGAATAACACGTCCACTGCTTTCCCCTCATCCACAGAGCCAGTTATCTCCTCATAGAAGGCAGTCAGGTTGGTCAGGCATGACTTGCCCTCGGTGAATCCTTGTTGACTGTTCCTGATCACCTTCCTCTTCTCCAAGTGCTTCAAAATGGATTCCTTGAAGACCTGCTCAATGATTTTTCTGGGGACTGAGGTGAGGCTGACCGGTCTGTAGTTCCCCAGATTCTCCTTCTTCCCATTATTAAAAGATGAGCACTATATTTGCCTTTTTCCAATCATCCGAGACCTCCCCCAATCGCCATGAGTTTTCAAAGATAATGGCCAATGGCTCTGTAATCACATCAGCCAATTCCCTCAGCACCCTTGGATGCATTAGATCCGGCCCCATGGACTTGTGCATGTTCAGCTTTTCTAAATAGTCCTTAACCTGTTCTTTCACCACTGAGGTCTGCTCACCTCCTCCCCATACTGTGTTGCCCAGTGCAGCAGTCTGGGAGCTGACCTTGTCTGTGAAGACCGAGGCAAAAAAAGCATTGAGTACTTCAGCTTTTTCCACATCATCTGTCACTAGGTTGCCTCCCTCATTCAGTAAGGGTCACACACTTTCCCTGACCTTCTTCTTGTTGCTAACATACCTGTAGAAACCCTTCTCGTTACCCTTCACATCCCTTGCTAGCTGCAACTCCAATTGTGCTTTGGCCTTCCTGATTATACCCCTGCATGCTGGAGCAATATTTTTATACTCCTCCCTAGTCATCTGTCCAAGTTCCCACTTCTTGTAAGCTTCCTTTTTGTGTTTAAGCTCACCAAAGATTTCACTGTTAAGCCAAGCTGGTCGCCTGCCATATTTGCTATTCTTTCTACACATCGGGATGGTTTGTTCCTGCAACCTCAATAAGGCTTCTTTAAAATTCAGCCAGCTCTCCTGGACTTCTTTCCCTCTCATGTTGTTCTCCAAGGGGATCCTGCCCATCAGTTCCCTGAGGGAGTCAAAGTCTGCTTTTCTCAAGTCCAGGGTCCGTATTCTGCTGCTCTCCTTTATTCCTTTTGTCAGGATCCTGAACTTGACCATTTCATGGTCACTGCCTCCCAGGTTGCCACCCACTTCTACTTCCCCTACCAATACTTCCCTGTTTGTGAGCAGTAAGTCAAGAGGAGCATGGCCCCTAGTTGGTTCCTCCAGGACTTGCACCAGGAAGTTGTCCCCAACACTCTCCAAAAACTTCCTGGATAATATACAAAAGAAAAGGATAATATAGGTACAAAAATAAAAAAACCTGAATATTAAGTTCAAATATTAATATGCCTGAACCCGGCTGCCCGGGGCTGAATCCCGAGCCCTGCCATGCAGGGCCCCTGTGGCATGGGGACCTGGCCAATTACCCTGCTTGCTGCCCCCTAACGCCAGCCCTGCTGCAGCCGATAGGTTCCAATGTACCATTCAGGAAAATGAACACACTTATTTTGGGGGAACCCCAAAACCTGCTCACGGCCCCCTGAGCCCCCAGTTGAGAGCCGCAGGGCTAAAGGGCTCTTTCACCCGGGCACGGGCCAGAATCTTTAGGGGGGTGGGCAAAATCGCAGACCGTTTGGCTGCCTGTCTGGCTAGAGTTTGCTTTGGCACCCGTCACCGTCGTGTCTAAGGCTGGGATTTTCAGCTCCCACTGACAGCCGATGGGATTTTGGTGCCTGACTCCCTTTGGCCTTTGAAAACCCCAGCCTAAGGCTGTGGCTACCCTAGAGTTTACAGTGGCACAGCTGTTCCCAGGCCGACGGGAGAGAGCTCTCCCGTCAGCTTAACCCCTCCAGCCCCAGCGAGCGGCAGGAGCTATTCGGCGGGAGGAGACGCTCCCCCGCCGACACAGCGCTGTGCACACGAGCGCTTGGGTCAGTGTAACATACGTCGCTCGGGGGGTGGTTTATTCACACCCCTGGGTGATGTAAGTTCTGCCACCATAGGCTGTAGTGTAGGCGTAGCCGTAACAGCTTTCTTGCTGCTCAAATGCCTCTTCCCGGCGGCACAGTATCTGGGGAGGAAGCCGCATTTGTTTACATAGCTTGTGTGCCAGCTGGCTGTTGGGGAGCCAGTGGAGTCACAAGCCCAGGCTGCAGATACATTCTGGGGTTGTGATTAGCTGCTGCACCCCGTGATTGGCCAGACAGCAAGGGTGATACATCTGGACATGGGGAGGAGAAGTCATAGTTGCCTATATAAGACAAAGCCCCTAATATCGGTAGCTGTGGTCACCCTCCCCAGTGAGGCAGCCAAACCTCTCCCGGTGAATGACCCTGACAGTGCCCCAGTGCTCCTGGTTACCCAGATCTCTCATTGCCCGGCTCAGAACCTTTCACTTTCTGTCTGACTTGAAGTCAAATCCACAGTGAATTCAGATAAGCACCAAGGTTGTTTTTCCTCTCAACATGATTAGTATCTATGACTCAAGAGACAGGACTCCTGGCCAAGGAGGAACAAGGGTCACAGCTGCAGCTG
This sequence comes from Terrapene triunguis, assembly GCF_002925995.2. Taxonomy (NCBI): domain Eukaryota; kingdom Metazoa; phylum Chordata; order Testudines; family Emydidae; genus Terrapene; species Terrapene triunguis. The sequence goes on from NW_020664400.1 coordinate 4,037,815, forward strand.
GCCTAGAGAGATAGTGCACAGCAGGGAGATGAACTTTCCTTCCTCGGGATAAACAGCCTGGGAAAAGGATGGGATCAACACAGGGAATTCCCCACGGGAGGGGAATTCCAGCCTAGGAGATTGAATTCTCCTCTCAACCCAGGAGACCAGGCCCTTCCAGGGTAGGGCTAAGGGGGACCGAGGAATCAGCATGAGAAACGTCAGGACTGAACTGATACGTGCTCAGGAGATGGTGTTGCTTTCATGGCATGCTGAGGGATCCCTGGTGCATCAATACGAAGAAGGCTGCGAGGGGAGGAACATGGGGAGTGGGTTCAAGAGGGGTGTAGTCCCTGAGGGCAGAGGACCCTGCTGGCGTTGGTGGGTGGGGTTTTGAAACAGGCAGATCAGACAGTTCTTGGCATGGTCCCTTCTGCTTGGTGGCTTGGGGAAGACAGCGCTGGGGTCAGGCTCTTGAAACCCCACAGGAAGATGGGCCCAAGTCCACCTTGAACTTGATGGTGGGAGCAAGATACGTGTCCTGTGGTTCAGAGGCAGAGCAGTGCAGGGAGGAGGCCGGTCTCTACAGATAAGGGGGGGGTCTGCTGTCAGGGGCTCTCAGCCTCTCCCAGACAAAGACCCTTCCCCCATCTCACCAGAACCCCCTTCCATTTAACACTACGGGAAGGGCAAGGTGGCTGTGACCCCTACATTGCAAACACTGCATGGGCGTAGCTGTGGAGTAACCCCACGGCAATCTGGGGGGGGACATGGTGTCACACTGGAGCCTAGTCTCCAGCGCTCTGCCCCCCAAGCCTGGAGGGCCTGTGGCAGGAGGCGGAGTGCACTGGTTAGATGGGGCTGCAGATGCTTGGCCTGGCAGGACTGGGCACAGAACATCTAGCAGCTGCACGGAGCATCACTAGCTCATTCCTTCCTCCTGTGTCTCACATAGGCATGGAGAATAGTGACGGGGACGCTTCCCAGGCCCTCTTCTTCCACCCCTTCACGCATGGCTCCCAGGTCCTCCTGGATGAGTTCCACCATGTGGCTGAGCGGGTCAGCAGCTTCCATGACGGCATCGTCTTCACCAACCGGCCCATCCAGCTCCACGAGAAAGTGACGCTGAAGATCTTGAAGAAGGAGGCCCGTTGGCATGGGGGGCTGAGGGTGGGCTTCACCTCCATGGACCCCTCCAAGATGGACCCTGGTCACCTCCCTCCATTTGTGTGCCCCCACCTGGTCATGCAGGGGAAGACCTGGGCTGCAGTCCTGCCAGACCAGTGCATAGAGGAAGGCACCATCCTCATGTTCTGGGTGGACCACAGAGGCAGAGTTTTCTTCCGCAGCCAGCAAGAGGCCCGGAATTTGCCCCTGCTGACGGGCGTCCCCGTGAGAGGCCGTCTCTGGGCCGTCATTGATGTCTATGGACAGACCAAGGCGGTCCAGCTTCTGGGTGAGCATGCAGCAGCACTGGCTGGGGACTGATGCCTTGGGCTCACGGTCCACACAGCACATCTGAGGAGATGTTTCATTCCCTTCTGCATGGGCTGCAGGGGCCACCCCACACAGGGTGGGATTGACGGGCAGCTCAGGGAGGGAAGCCAGGGGATGACAGACATGGCGACGACTGGCTGCCCTTCTTGGCTCAGACAGGGGGAGCTCTGCAAGGCACAGCTGCCCTTTGGAGTGTGGGCATAGAGAGGCAGAATGCCCTGCCCTGACTGCCCCACCTCACACCCCACTGACTGCAGGGGCTGCCCACACCGCCCCACACCCTGGCTGGGGGGGATTTCAGAGGAGGCCGAAGGATCTATGTGACCTTGGCTAATCCCAGCCCATTTTCTGTCTCTGCCCATGGTGGGGGTCTCGGAGGGCAGGAGCAGGGTGGGTGTGAGGAGAGGGTGGGGATTCCCACATTGCATGAACGCCGATCTCCCTGGGAGGTGCGATCCGATTTCCTGCCCCTCCGGGGCTTGGCACAGACACTGCCCTGGAGGGCTTGGCCCGGCAGCTCAGGGGGCTGTTGCAGGGTGGACTCTGGCCCCCTGGAGTGAGCAGCCAGGGACTCGTTCCCTCTGGGGTCTGTCGAGAGAGGTTTATATTCATTGAGGCTAATCCTGGACTCTGTGTTTTCCTCTCCTAGATCCCACAAGGTCCCGTGGAGGCATCTGTGATCCCACCCCAGCCCCCAGGCCGTCGTATCCTGCCAGGCCTCATGGTCAGTGGCTGAAGGTGGCTCTGACCACCGGCTCCTTCTGCTCCATTTCCTCTGGGGGCATGGAGCCGACCCAGGACGGGCCATGTCCCTACATACATGAGAACGGCCAGTCTGGGGCAGCCCAATGGTCCAGCTAGCCCAGGATCTCATCGCTTGGTGCTGTGCCTGGCCTGTGGTCAGCCTGCCCGGACAGAAGGCCCTTGTAGTCCTAGGAGCTCTGTTGGTGTGGAAGCGCTGCCCATCTGTCCGTTCTGGAAGTCCCAGCAGAGACGGGCTCCCTCACCTCCACTAACCACTGAGGGTCACCTGAGCAGCCAGGGATTGTTAACCCCAGCCCCAGGCGCATGGTCGGAAGCGAAGGGGACAGCCCTCGGCCAGGCTGTGTCACTGGGTCAGCTGAGGGTGTGTCCACAAACTAGTTATCAAACCACTGTTGCAGCAGTTGTGTGTGGGGGGGTCATTCCAAGGTGGAGGGAAAATCTCTCTGATCCTAGCTCACTAGTGCCCAGGAGCTCTCGAGGGCTGGGAGAGGTGGGATAGGGCAGGACATTAGCCCAGCAGGGGAAGATGCCTCGCCTGCCCCTTTAACGCCATGCTCCTGTCTCCGCAGCGCCGGCGTGCAGAGATTACAGCTCTCTCCTGGGAGGCGACGTGGAGGAGTGCGTCATTTGCTGCTCACACGAGGCCAACGCTCTGCTGCAGCCCTGCGGCCACGCCACCCTCTGCCACTGTTGTGCTCAGGAGGTGTTCCACAACAACCAGCCTTGCCCCTTCTGTCGGGAGCAGATACAGGACATCGTCCAGGTCATCCCGGGACCTCCAGCTCCTGTCACATGTCTGCCTGTTGGGAACCAACTGTGGCCAGGAGGATGGATGGAAGCGGGGGTGGGGGAGTTTCTGCAACCTGCCCCAGTGAAGAGTAGAGCTCCTCCCCCCAGCACAACCCTGCTGCTGGCTCCCCTTGCTGTGGCCTTGGCCATGTCTTCTCCGCCCCCCTCACTCTCTGCACCTTACACGGGTGATGATTCTCCTATACTCTCCCTGGCCAGGCTGTTCATAACACAAGCAATTCGCCCAGAGCAGGGGAGCCGGGAGCAGCCCCCATGACGAGGGACTCAGCCCAGAGGAAGCAAGGAAGGTGATGAGGAAACAAGGAAGGGAGGCAGGGGCCCACGGGAAATTTTCATGGGAGCCAGAATTAGTGTGCCCAGTTCATCTCCTGCCCGTGTAAATAGCACTGCTGCCTGTAGTAACGTCAGCCCCAGCAGCATCGGCCCGTGTCTGGAGAGAGGAGCTCTGGCTAACGCTGAACTATGTAAATAGGCTGAAATGTGTGTAAATGTAACCGGGTCTCAGTCCCTCCCGGCAGTGTGTACCTAGCTCTGTTGTGCAGCTTGGTGTGTCTCACACACCCGTGCACTCAGCACCTCCCGCAATGAACTCGGCCTGCCTGCCGGGAGCGTCACAGCCAAGTGGGCGGCTTTCGCTTACCCAAGAATTTGGGGCCAGGCCAGATGCTGAGACCACGGGAGTCAATGGGAGCCTTTCACTGTGTGCTGAGGGGCTTTCGATGAAGCCCTGAGTGACGGAGGCTCAGCGAGTGTCACTGAGATGGGCCTCGTCGGGGCAGACAGATCCAGGGCCAGACGGGGGCCTCCGGTCCCAGGGACAGCAGCTTTTCTTAACACAAGGGAATTCCTCCTGCCAGACCACAGGGGCCTGAGCACCCTGGGGGAGTGGAAAATACAGGGACTTTCCTGCTGCTTTGGGGAGGGGAATTCCATGGAGCCAGCCCGCCCCACACTGGGCACTCATGTGACCCGCACCCAGGGGGATGTGGACCTTTTCTTTATAGTCGCCTTGGTGACAAACTGTCACACAAATGTCACTCAGTTGGGCCTGATCCTGGGTCCTATGCCAACCTCTGCCACTGGCCTGCTGGGTGACCTTGAGCAAGTCCCTGCGCCTCACTGTGCCTCAGTTTCCCCATCTGTAAAACAGGAATAAGAACCCTTTTGTAAAGTGCTTTGAGATCTATGCTTGAGAAGTGCTGTCTGAGAGCTGGGTATTGTTTACTGTTGGCTTTGGATCAGGCACCAGCATTTGGGATTAAATGTAAGACAGTATGTAAAGCCCCTGGGCCAGAGTCTGATCCCGGTTACACCAGGGTAGATCCAGAGTGAAGACAACGCCCCATGCAGAGCATGCCCCGACCACTAGGCCTTACCATCATGAGCTGGGCGGTGTGTTTCGGTGACTCCTTTGAAAAATCTCACGCCTTAATCTTTAAAACCACCCGCATGCCGATGGGGAGAGGGGTGTGTCGTTCGCGTCCATATGGACACGCTGCCAAAGGCTTGTCTGTTACGGTTAATAAACTGTATTTCTTATGGCCTGGCTAGGATGACCAGACAGCAAGTGTGAAAAATCAGGACAGGGGGTGGGGGGTAATAGGTACCTATATAAGAAAAAGCCCCCAAAATCAGGACTGTCCCTATAAAATCAGGACATCTGGTCACCCTAGGCCTGGCTCTCTCTGGGGATTTCTGTTTGTCTTCAATGGTCATTCCACCCACGGCGTGGCTATGGACCCAGAAGCTCCTGGGTTATGGGCGGTGTGGAATGGTTGCCGGGACTGGTATTGTGAGGAGCAGCCAATGTTGCGGAGTGACTCCACAACAACAAAACAGGCCGGCCCTGCACCATCAGACTCGTGAACAGCATCGATGACCCTGGCTGCTGCCAGAGCATTTGTCAGCCCAGGCTTGGTCTACACCTAAAACTTAGGTCAACATAGGCATGAAAACGCCCCCGAGAGATGTACTCTTTGGCATAGGCACAGTGGCGGATTATCCAATGGGCCCATGGGGCCCAGGGGCCCCGGCCAATTGGGGGACCCTGGGAAAATGGGCGCCCCAGCAGAAATTGGAAGCCTGGAGACCTGGCAGAAGCCGCGAGGCAGTCAGGGGAGGCCCCAGTGCCCCGACCCCGGTCCCCAGCAGAAGTGCGGGGCAGGCAGGGGAGGTTGCGGCCCCAAGGCCTGGAGGAGCTCTTGCTCCCTGCCATTGCCTCAGGGCCATGGCGGGGGGACAGAGCTTTGCCAGTCTTGGGGCCACGGGGGGTGGGGGGGATGTTGCTATGGAGGGGGCGTGGGTGAAATGGGGACAGGGCCATAGGGGGAAGGGGCAGAATGGGGCGGGGCCGTGGGTGGGGCCGCAGAAAGAAGGGGTGGAATGGAGGTGGGACCGCAAGTAGAAGGGGTAGGGCAGGGCCTCGGTTCCGGCGCCGGGGTCCCCCCACTTGCTCTGGCCCAAGGCCCCAGGAGACCTTAATCCGCCTCTGCACAGGCACCACTCTAGCGAGTTCTTCCATCGACCGAGCTGCCGCCTCTTGAGGGGGTGGATTCGTTCCAGAGATGGAAAAACTGCTGCCTTTGCTGTGGCAGGCATCTACACTCCAGCGGCGTAGCTGGGCTGCTCTAGCGCAGACACGGCACCACACTGCGAGGACAGGGCTGGGTCCCAGCCACCTCCTCCGGTGGGGAAAACACACGAGGCGAAACAACTGGCCCAAAGTCACGCAGTGAGTTCGCACCGGAGCGGGGAATGGAACCCTGGGCTCCAAATGCTTCATTCCATGCTCTGGACACATCCCCTCCCCACCCCAAGAGCGAGGGGCTTGTCTCCAAAGGGCTTTCTTTGCACCAGTGCAATCCTGATTGCACAAAGGTTTGCACGGGTGTAGCTGCAAACAGCGCAGACAAAGCCTAAATGTGTCCTTGCAATGGACAGAGCCGCGTTCACGTGAGACAGTGGAAATGTACTGCGGGAGGGACAGGCTGCAACTTCAGGGTCCCGCTGATGATGCTGGTTTATTATTTGTATTGCAGTAGAGTCCGAGGACCCGCTCTGAGCTGGGGAAGCAGTGTCCTTCCTTCCTTCGGATCTCTCGCAAACCCTCCCCGTCCCCAAGAGGGGAGCCCTGATTGCTTCCTCAGGGCTTAAACAATAGCTGCACTCACTGCCTCCGGTGCCTCATCCCTGGGGCATGCATGGTCACTGCAGGTGGGGATGTTTCATTACTCATGCCCTCTGGCAGGCTGTGAGTAATCAATCCCCCATAAATCAGTCCCACAATCACCTGCACACAGGACTGTCCTCAGTGGACTCTGGCCTAGAGGAAACACACAACGCTGATCACTCTGTGAATTGGTTTCCTATTACCAGTCCAGGACCCTTACTGCAGGAGGCTTTGAGGCAGAACCTCGGCTGCTGTAAATCAGGACCGAAGCCAATGGAGCTGCCCATTTATACCTGCAGGGGATCTGGCCCAAGAAGATCTTCAGTGGCCACCTGACCAAGAGGCGTAAGGGGCAGGGAAGGATCCTAACCGTGTTCTTTTCTTCCTCACGTGACATCTGTCATTGGTTTGGGGGGCCCACTGACCCTCTCAGACCGCGTCTAGACTAGAATTTAAAGAGTGACTAAGTCTTATGGTATTTGGTTTTCTTCAAACCCCGGCTCCTGGAGTCATGTGATCACATGAAACTCTCAGCTCACATTTTTAAAAGTATGTTTTTAACCCTCATGGTTGTGGCGAAAAGTTTGAACATGTGTGTAGCGGGGTGGTCACCCCATGTCATAACTATAAAGAGAAGGGTAACAACCCTCCTGTGTACAATACTATAAAATCCCTCCTGACCAGAGGCACCAAAATCCTTTTACCTGTAAAGGGTTAAGAAGCTCAGGTAACCTGGCTGACACCTGACCCAAAGGACCAATAAGAGGACAAGATACTTTCAAATCTTGGTGGGGGGAAGACTTTTGTTTGTGCTCTTTGTTTTGGGGGTTGTTCACTCTTGGGACTAAGAGGGACCAGACATCAATCCATGCTCTCCAAATCTTCTCAACAAGTCTCTCATATTTCAAACTTGTAAGTAACAGCCAGGCAAGGCGTGTTAGGTTTATCTTTGTTTTCTCAACTTGTAAATGTTCCTTTTTGCTAGAGGGTTTACCTCTGTTTGCTGTAACTTTGAACCTAAGGCTAGAGGGGGTTCCTCTGGGCTCTTTGAATCTGATTACCCTGTAAAATTATTTTCCATCCTGATTTTACAGAGATGATTTTTACCTTTCTTTCTTTAATTAAAAGCCTTCTTTTTAAGAACCTGATTGATTTTTCCTTGTTTTAAGATCCAAGGGGATTGGATCTGGACTCACCAGGAATTGGTGCGGGGGAAAGGGGAGGAGTGGGGAATGATTAATTCCTCCTTGTTTTAAGATCCAAGGGGTTTGGATCGGTGTTCACCAGGGAATTGGCGGAGGAGTCTCTCAAGGCTACCCAGGGAGGGAAAGGTTTTGGGGGGGAAGACAGAGTTTCCCAAATAACTCATAAATCATTTGGGTGGTGGCAGCAAAAGAAGATCTAAGCTGGTAGTTAAGCTCAGAGGTTTTCATGCAGGTCTCCACATCTGTACCCTAAAGTTCAGAGTGGGGAAGGAACCTTGACAGGGTGTAAGGGCTTGGGGGGATATTTTGGGGGAAGAGGAACGTCAAGTGGTCCTTTCCCTGTTTCTTGTTAAATCACTTGGTGGTGGCAGTGTTCCAGGTTTTAACTTAAGCTGGTAGAAATAAACTTAGGAGGCTTTCATGCGGGTCCCCACTTCCGTACCCTAGAGTTCAGAGTGGGGAAGGAACCCTGACACTTTGCTCCTGCCCTGAAGGGCTTAAAACAGCCCGGGAGAGGGCTGTGGCAGGGGAAAAGCTGGGCTGATTGGGGAAAGCAGTCACAGCTGCAGCCAGTGCAATCAGGGCCCAGCTGGCCCTTATACGAGGGCTGAGGGCTAGAGACTGAGACAGCCACTCTCTCTAGCTTCCTAGCGAGAGAAGGACCTGGCTGTCTGGAAGCTGAGCCGGGTACCTGAGGTGGAGCAGTGCTGGGGAAGGGCAGAGGGAGCTGGGGAACTCCAGCCTAGAAAAGCCCCAGGCTGCAGGCTGAGTTAAGGGCCCACACAGGGTACTGGGGCAGCCCAGAGACAGGCAGAGGCAGCTGGTCCAACCCCCCCTTGCTGATGATGAGTGGTTTATAGACAGCAGCCTGCCCCAGGGAGCGGGGGCTAGATGGTGACTGGCAGTAACCACTGAGGCAAGGTGGGGATAGAGGGTGGGGAGACCCAGATTGTGAGTTACTGCTGGGGACAGAATCCTGACATAGAGGGGCACCGGGGTCTGGGAGGGACATGGGGGGCCAGTGGCAGGTGAGACACCGGCCTGCAGAGGGCGTTCCAGGCTGGAAGAGCTAATTCCCTGGACGACCAGCAGGAGGCGCCACTCTGGTGAGTCATTGTCCCGCCACAACGTGACTTGTGTGTGCCCCAGAGCTTCAGAAACCCAACGAATCCCTTAAAACCTCGTGATGGTGCGAGGCCTGAGGCAGGGTTTGAACACCTGGGCATGGCCATACTGGGTACGTTGGAAAAGTGCAACACAGATGGGTTCCTCGGAGTGCATGCACTAATTTCCACAGGCGCTCGGCGAGGCTCCACCACACACGTCGATGTATTGTGTGTCTTGCAGTAGCACCTGGGATGTTGACTTCAATGGAGACATGACAAGTTATAGATGCCAAAGCCAAACAGTCCACTGTGATCATCTAGTCCAGAGGTCCCCAAAGTGTGGGGTGTGCTCCCCCTAGGGGGGCATGGAGGAACATCTGGGGGGGCCCAGGCCAGCCCCCACGGGGGCGGGGAGGGAGCGTCACCCAGCCTCTCCCCACCCCCAGCAGCGTCCCCAGCTCCTGGCCCCAGCTTCAGTGTGGCTCCACTCCGGCCCCACGCTAGCCCCCAGCCTCGGCAGCTGGCCATGGCTCTGATCCCAGCCTGGGGCCATGGCTGGGAGCGGAGCCACATGTGTCTGCAAGCCCAGCTGCCAGCCCCACTGCAGTCTGGCTGCAGCTCCACTCCCACCCCCAGCCTCAGTCCCTGGCTGTGTCCCCAGCCTCGGCCCCCTCCCCCCTGTCCCCCCCCCCCCCCCCGAGTTGTGGCCACGCTCCCGGCCCTGGCTCCAGGAGGTCTGGGAGGGGCATACAAGGATCGGGGGGGCACAACACTCAAAAGTTTGGGGCCTACTGATCTAGTCTGACATGCTGTAGACCAGTAGTTTTCAATTTTTTTTTCCGGTGACCCAGTTGAAGAAAATTGTTGATGCCCGTGACCCAACGGGGCTGGGGCAGAGGGTTGGGGTGTGGGGGTAAGGGCTGTGGGGTGGGGCTGGGAATGAGGGGTTCAGGATGTGGGAGGGGGCTCTGGGTTGGGGTGCAGGAAGGGGTCAGGGCTCTGGGCTGGGGGTGAGGAGTTTGGGGTGCAGGAGGGGGTTCCAGGTTTGGGGGGCTCAGGGATGGGGTAGGGGGTTGGGGTGCAGGAGGGAGTCAGGGCTCTGGGATGGGGATGCAGGCTCTGGGATGGGGCCAGGGATGAGGGGTTTGGGATGAAGGAGGGGGCTCTGGGTTTGAGGGGGGGCTCACAGCTGGGGTTGGGGCATGGCCTTACCTCGGCTGGCTCCTGGTCAACAGGGCTAAGGCAGGCTTCCTGGCACCGCGGATCACGCTGCGCCCCAGAAGCGGCCAGCAGCAGGTCTGGCTCCTAGGCGGAGGCGCGCAAGTGGCTCCGCGTGGCTCTTGCCCGCAGGCACCGCCCCCCAGCTCCCATTGGCTGGGAACGGTGCTTGCGGCGGAGGCAGCACGTGGAGTCCCGTGGCCCCCACCTGCCTAGGAGCTGGACCTGCTGCTGGCCGCTACCGGGGCGCAGTGTGGTGCCAGGACAGGTAGGGATTAGCCTGCCTTAGTCAGGCAGCACCGCCGACGGGACTTCAGCAGTGCTGACCAGAGCTGCCGCAACCCAGCGCCTTCCATTCTGCGACCCAGTTCTGGCTCGCGACCCGCAGTTTGAACACCACTGCTGTAGAACACAGGCCAGAGACCAGCCCTGAAATAATCCCTGTTTGCCTAGAACAGCTCTTAGAAAACATCCCATTTACACCAGCCGGGGCTCTCGCCTGCGGCCTTTAGCACTTGCAGCAGCACCAGTCGGGCGCTTCGGCTGAACTCGTCCATGCTAAAGGCCTTGTCTACACTAGACTTCAAGAGTGTTAGAGCGTATGGGTTACACATGCTAATATATAGGTGTAGTTTGACTTCTATATTTGGGGGGGCAGCTCCAGTCAAGCCAATGGGGGCCATGCATGGGGGGGGCAAATTCTGTGCCGGCCCACAGCGCCACCTTTTCAGATATTTTGGGGTGTGGGCAACTTTAACCGTGTTCGTGGGGCTACTTAGGCAACTGAAAACTCTAATTTTTTTTGCAGATAATAACTTAGAAATATCTGACAGGAGCACTGCATCTAATTCCTACAGCAAGAAAGAAAATGAAATATTAGACCCACTCAGCTCCAATACTAACATGTTCTGACATCTTGTGGGAAGTCACGTAAGGGACACTGGCTAGGTTTAAAATTGTAATGTCTATTCTTACTCAGATACTCTTAATAAAGTCAAAAGGGACCATCATGATCCTCTAGTCTGACCGCCTGCTCATCACAGGCCACAGAATCTCACTCACCCACCCCTGTAACAGACCCCTAACCTCTGGCTGAGTCACTCACTTCCTCAAATCATGGTTTAAAGACCCCAAGTTACAGAGAATTCACCATTTACTCTCGTTCAAACCAGCAAGTGACCTGTACCCCGAAAAACCACCAGGGTCTCTGCCAATCTGACCCAGGGGAAAATTCCTTCCCGACCCCAAATCTGGTGATCAGCTCAACTCTGAGCACCAGCCAGACACCTGGGAAAGAATTCTCTGTAGTAACTCAGAGCCCGCCCCAGCCAGTGTCCCATCACAGACCATTGGGGATTTTTGCTACAGACAGTTGCCGATGGGCCACACACCATTGTAGGCAGTCCTGTCACACCATCCCCTCCGTAAATGTATCAAGCTCAGTCTTGAAGCCAGTCAGGATTTTTGCCCCCACTGCTCCCCTTCGGAGGCTGCTCCAGAACCTCACTCCTCTGATGCTTATGCTCAAATAAATGTGTTAGTCTCTAAGGTGCCACAAGTACTCCTGTTCTTTTTGCGGATACAGACTAGCACGGCTGCTACTCTGAAACTCCTCTGATGGTTAGAAACCACCTAATTTCAAGCCTAAACTTGTTAATGGCCAGTTTATAGCCATTTTTTTTTCTGGGGTCTACATTGGTGCTTAACTTAAATAACTCCTCTCCCTCCCTGGTATTTAACCCTCGGCTGTATTTATGGAGAGCAATCAGATCTCCCCTCAACCTTCTTTTGGTTAGGCTGAACAAGACAAGCTCTTTGAGTTTCCTCTTATAAGGTAGGTTTTCTGCTCCTCGGATCATCCTAGTAGCCCTTCTCTGCACCTATTCCAGTTTGAATTCATCCTTCTTAAACATGGGAGATCAGAACTGCACACACTATTCCAGATGAGGCCTCACCGGTGCCTTGTATAATGGTACTAACACTTCCCTGTCTCTACTGGAAGTACCTCACCAGATGCACACCAGGATCATGTTAGCCTTTTTCATGGCCGCATCACATTGATGGCTCATAGTCATCCTGTGATCAGCAAATACACCCAGGTCTTTCTCCTCCTCTGTCACTTCCAACTGATACATCCTCAGCTTATAGCAAAAATTCTTGTTGTTAGTCCCTAAATGCATGACTTCACGCTTTGCACTATTAAATTTCATCCCATTTCTATTACTCCAGTTTACAAGGTCATCCAGAACTTCTGGTCCTCCTCGGTACTGGCAATACCTCCCAATTTTGTGTCATCTGCAAATTTTATTAGCACACTCCCACTTTTTGTGCCAAGGTCAATAAGAAAAATGTTAAATAAGATTGTGCCCAAGACCAATCCCTGAGGAACTCCACTAGTAACCTCCCTCCAGCCTGACAGTTCCCCTTTCAGTATGACCCGTTGTAGTCTCCCCTTCAACCAGTTCCTTATCCACCTTTCAGTTCTCATATTAATCCCAATTTAAGTAATAATCTCTGATATGGAACTGTATCAAATGCCTTATGGACATCCAGGGAAATTAGATCTACTGCATTTCCTTTGTCTAGAAAATCAGTTCTCTTCTCAAAGGGCTGGTCTACACTTGTGGGGGGGGGGTCGATGTAAAATACGCAACTTCAGCTACGGGAATAGCGTAGCTGAAGTCGACGTATCTTATTTCGACTTACCTCGGGTCCTCACGGCACGGGATTGATGGCTGCGGCTCCCCCACTGACTCCGCTACTGCCGCTCGCCCTGGTGGAGTTCTGGAGTCGACGGGAGCGCATTCGGGGATCGATATATCGCATCTAGATGAGACGCGATATATTGATCCCCGATAGATCGATTACTACCCACCGATTCGGAGGGTAGTCTGGACGTACCCAAAGAAAGATAGTAGTACCACCTGTTACCACCTCTTGAATCCAACAATTGAAACAACTGTAGAAAAAGCTACAATTCCTTTCTATCATTTCGGCTACTCACTTTTTGCAGTTCACCAAGCTTGGAACAGATCATTGAAATTTAACAAACATCCTAACAGCCCTTTCTTATCTCAATCCCCTGTTAATCACTCTGTTTATAAACAAAATTCTGACTTCCTTCCTCAGGGGCCCAAGCTGGGAGAATTCTCCTGGTTTCTCTGCAGAGCTCATTACATTGCACACTCAGGCTGCTTGCCTGAGGTTTGCCGTTTGGGGGTGCAATATTCCCCTCCAACACCCAAACTCTGGCCCTGCTAATATCACATCTTTCGCCCTCATCTGGACAGGGCCACCGGTGAGAGTCTCATCCAACCTATGAGACAGTCACTGGAAATTCCCACACACTCAGACCAACCTGGGTGAGCTGTTCCCATGGCTTCCTAGGAGTCAAGTGGAGGGGGCTGGAGAGAGAAACCAGGTGTGTTGAAGGTATGCTGTAGGCAGGCGCTGGGAGGCGCATCATGCCGAAGACGCAGGGGGCCAGTGACACGCACTGACAGAGGTACATTGGCAGAGGGGCCCTGTGCTCAGGAAGTCTGGAGTCCTGTAATTATGTGGGATGGAAACATTGTTCTCTTTGAACCATGGACAAACATAGACAAACCATGGCTAAACAACTGGAGGGATAGCTCAGTGGTTTGAGCATTGGCCTGCTAAACCCAGGGTTGTGAGTGAGTTCAATCCTTGAGGGGCCATTTAGGCATCTGGGGCA